>NC_139579.1:18073873-18138873 GCF_946808225.1 Silurus aristotelis
ACGATGACAATTTCAGACCCCTTCATGATTTCTAAGTGGGAGAACTTGCAAAATAGCAGGGTGTTCAAATACTTATTTTCCACACTGTATATATACACACACACACACAAGTTTATTACAGTTTTTCTCAGTTGATGCATTCTCAAAACAATGTGTACAAACAGCACAATACATGGGATTTCCTGCAAAAGCCTGTTTTTGCTCAAAATCCCTAGTACTTCTCTCAAAAGTAAGTATTTGGGTCAATGATCATATCATTACCATCAAAATAACAAGTCCTTTTATCATTGTTTGCGAACAAGATAGTCAAAATGTTTAGTAATTTTTTCAATATGGCAATGCTTTATTTTAGTATTTCCTGATGTAAACTATGTTTTGGATTACAAGTATTGAAAATGCACGAGGCTGAATTGGCAACTATGAATTTTAACAGCACAAATTTACACATTACTGTATGTGGGATATTGATTGTAAGAGACTGGACAGGATTCACACTTTTTTTTTTTTGTTTCCTTTACTAGTGGACTGACAAAAAATTACAATTTAATGTCATTGTGATAGAAAATAAAATGACACAAATTCAAATTCCAAAAGGTAAACATAGGAAACACTTCTTCGGCAGATTTTCATCCACATCACAACAGATATCATCCCTTGCGATACCATTGTGAGGCCATGATTGACAACATGGTCCACAATAGTGGCTCTAATTTCATCTGAAATGTGTCTATGTCTCTAGCCTCTTCTACCTCTTCCTCTATTTTGCCTCCTTACCCCTCCAGCATGCATCCTTATTTTTGGCTCTTGAACATGTTTGTTTCTTAATTGTTAATCCATTTTCAACAATTGTAAATCTGTGTTTTTCTCTTTTTATATACACTCGCCAATTACAGTAAAGGTGCACGAGATTCAGCCTTGACCTATTTTATAGAACTAGTTGATTATTGGTTGATCTGAAAGTAAACACGACCCATTATTAGAGACATTGAAGGTTCATTTGCACAAGTCATTAATTCAAGACACATCTACCAAAAAAGTTTAAAAGAACTGTGAAGAAAAAGAGCTTGACAAATTTTGACAACTGGTTTAACCATTTTGCACTTAATGACTTATGCAATGAACTGATGCCTAAATGTTTTGGGGGTAAAACCATTTAGGTGAAACTAGTATAATACATTTTGATCAACATGAAATAAACAACTGATAATGTAGGAAAAAGCAGACACTTGTACACAATTGATTAAATGATGTACCAAAGCATTTGCAATTTGATCAAAGCAACGATAAATGTTCTTATGATGAGCACAAATGACTAAATGATGTGGAGGTTGAACAAGTAGTTTTGAGAATTTCATTTCTGATCTGAGAAACGCTCCAAACAGATTGAGAAAAACTGTAAGCACACCTTTTCTTTTTCAAGAATATTCTCCAGAAACCGGATCTTCTGCTTGTAGTATTGTCCTTCAGAAACTGCAAAGGTTGTTATATGTTTCCCAGAGGACAAAATAAGCCAGAAAAGATAATAATATAAAAAAAAAGAAAAGTATTGAAGTTGCAGTGATAGATAGATAGATAGATAGATAGATAGATAGATAGATAGATAGATAGATAGATAGATAGATAGATAGATAGATAGATAGATAGATAGATAGATAGATAGACAGACAGACAGACAGACAGACAGACAGACAGACAGACAGACAGACAGACAGACTGATTTTGAATGATTCATTGTTGCTTCATCGCCGGGTGGATTTTTATTTTGAAAGCATTCTTTTACTCTTTTATTTTGAAGGGTAAGAGTAACCCTTCATTTCTCGCAGACACCCTTTCCCCAGTCCTACCCGGCACGTTATTAGTTTACTCGCCGCTTTTCGGGTGGAAATCCCAACATGTGCTGTGTGATTTGTTGCCGGTCGTTGTTACGGCCAATCAAACGTCGAGCACTATTACAGATTGCTATTCTAACCAATAATCGTCGAGGGGGCGGGGATTGTTTCAATACGGGTAGGGGGAAATAACGAGCCTTGTGATTCTCACAGATACTTCGTGGCGTTTGGGATTGAGGAGCTGCAGGTTGGTGTGTGCAGTAGAGGAGCAGTCAGGAAGGAAACAGCATGGCTTTAAACCTCACCGTCAATCCCAGCAACATCCCGCTCGGTAAGGCAACTGATAGACGAGTATCGAGCCGCATGTGTCTGTGTGCGAGTTAATGTTTAGTGTCGCGGTCTGGTGCACGCGCGACTGCCGTCGTGGCACAGTTGGACGCATGTTGTAAAGCTGCACGTGTTCATAGATCGCATGTCCTCCATCCAGCTGTGAAATACTGCATGGAGGTAGTTAAAAAAAATGGGTTCGCATTAGATTTGTGTGGAGTGGGAACGCTCCAGTGCTATCACTCAATAGCTGATGTTGCTTTCTGTTTCTCTGCTCTACATTATAATCTCGATCTAATCTGATCTATTAGAAACTAGATCCCTGTTTTTAGTGCCCGAGGAGAAATGAGGCGATGGCTGTTTTTTTTTTTTTTTTTTATTTATAAAGTGTGTGTCTTCTTGTTCTCAGGCGTATTTGTGTTGCCTCAAAACAGTGTGTTGTCAGTCAGGCTCACTGGATCAGTTACGTTCACCCCCCAGTGGTGCCCCCGTTTGATTGGAGCCGGTATTGCTGGCTGATGCAATCCAAAGCTAATGATTATTTCATCTTTAATTAGATTTTTGTTTTGTGTGGTTGCAAAGAAATCAGACTGCCAACTTTTCTCAAATGCCATTCTTCAGGTCTGCATGGTTCAGCTGATTGACATAAACACCAACACACACTGCATTATCACACACTGCCACTGTAGAAGGTCCTGCCTCAGGACCAGCCTGAACTCCAAATGATGACTACCCAAAAACCAAACCCAGTGATGCACTGAGTACAGAATACAACGCATTGCTATCTGGCTGTGAAGCTGAAGTAGATTTTTGGCACATCGTCTGCTCACAAACACCGAACCACAGACTCATGATGACAGACTGATTTGTACAGAGCTGAAAATGTGTGCAGGTTATGAAGTGCAGCTCTGACTTTGCAGCAAGAATCGAAACTGGGGGCATTTGTGGGAAATGTAATTTAGGAGAAATTGGTGTGTTTATCCTCAGGTGTACGCTTTCACCATCACCGATACCCTTCACGATCTGTTAGGAGAACATATATAGAGATGCACTGTGAAAGTAAATCACGTTTTGGCACTTAAGTACATCGAAATACAGACATAGAGCCATGATTGACCTCTGTGGTTGTTGTTTGTGTCACTATCTCTGCTATTATAAAAAAAAAAGCAAATATTAAGTGGAAGGTAAAAGCACTTGCAAAACTGGTTGGCATGCCCCCAAGCTGATGTGAGGCAGGATTGTATGCGAGCAATGTATGAATTGAATAGTACATTCCACATTGATGTGAAGGGAGGAGGTTCAGCTATTGTTTGCAGGGTTTTTTTTTTGGAGATGCAGACCACACGTTTCTGTTTATATTTATATGTTGCTTGTTGAGGCCACATTGTGACCTGTACTACCACTCTGTGCCTGCAGGAGCGCTGTTAGCAGCCGAGCATGTGAAGGGAAGCGTCAGTGTCTCTGTGGAGGAAGGCAAAGACACCAAGCTTCATGTCTCTGAGTAAGTGTTTTTCTATAACCAAACAGATATGCCTGTAAATGTGTGTTTGTGTGTAGGGGGGATTATCCTTTGGATGAACTGGCATCCTATCTACATGAAATTCTTTTCGCATACCCAGTGTTCCTATGACAGATCCATGACAACCCTGATTAAGAGGTTACTGAAGATGAATGAATGAAATAATCCATTAATAGTTATAAAATGGGGTGATTTGTTTATATACGTGTTCATTCTGAAATGCGACACAATGTTCTGATATTTGACTTTTTCCCCAAGTCAGGTGCAGTTCACTGATGTGAATTCCATTACACGTTATCTTGCACGTGTGGCACCCAGTCTGGGTCTGTATGGATCCAACATGCTGGAACAAACTGAGGTCAGAGAACAAGCTGTGTGTTTGTTTGTTTGTTTGTTTGTTTGTTTCCTCTCATCTCTCTAGTCTTTCTTTCCTAGCGCCCACGCTATACAGACATGTAGACTGATAATGAGTTTGTACTGGGAGGTGGTAGCTCAGTGGTTAAGGCACTGGACTTTGGATTAGAAGGTTGCAAATTCAAATCCCAACATCACCAAGCTACCAAGGGCTCTTAAGCAAGGCCCTTAACCCTCAACTGCTTAGAAAGTCGCTCTGGATCACGGCACCTGCCAAATGCCAAAAACTAAAATGGAGTTGAGCCACAATTCAGCTACATAATACAAAAGCTTGCGTTAGACATTGAATCTTGAATAAAAATGTAACAAATGTATTTACCATATTTTCCGGACTATAAGCCGCTACTTTTTCGCACGCTTTGAATCCCGCGGCTTAAACAAAGTAGCGGCTAATTTATGGATTTTTCCTGGGTTTTTCCCGGTTTCACAAACTTCAAGACAAAACACTGAGCCCCATAACATTAGACCAATGAAATTGCCGAACGGGTTTAGGTGAACCAATGAAACTCTTTATATTAAATCAGACGCGCTCCCACTGAATCGGGCCGCACCACATCATAAATATGGATGATGTTCCTCTGACGTTTGACCTGCCCCTCACTCGGACTGTCTACAGGAAATGCGAATCATTTGTCACGCTGAAAACAACCGGGCATAAAAAAAAAAAACGCACTTCATCTGTGTTCTGAGCTGCACGGCATCGGGAGAAAAGATTCACCGATGGTGATTTTTAAACACACGACGATGCCAAAAGATAAACTGAAATTGTCGTGAAAGGAAGGAGGAAGACAGTAAACAATGATTTTCTTGATTGGCTACTGTTTAGATACAAGCCGTGTAACAGTCACTGTCTTTCGTTAAAGCCTGTGTAAAGTTTATTAGTTTCAGTGTAGACACCTGCGGCTTATAGACAGGTGCGGATTATTTATGTTCAAAATAAAAATCTTTGTAAAATTCAGTGGGTGTGGCTTATATTTGGGTGCGCTTAATAGTTCGGGAATTACGGTAATTATAATAAAAGCAAAAGTCACTTTCATAAATAAAATAACCCAGCACATTTAAATAGGTATAGACTTAATGAATCGGACGACTTGTTTTTCTCGATTAATCAGGACGGGGGGAAAAATGTATGACGTCTTGCTTATTATAACTATATAAAACCCTAATTTAGGGTATTTATGTATAAAAGTGTACTTAAAAAATGTAAAAGCCTCGTTGAGTTTAACTATCTTCAATTTAGAGCTTTTAAAGCTTATAGTGGCAGTTTGTTGAGTGCATGGGCGATTTCTCCTTTGAACAAATTCACTCATTTCTTTCTGTGTAAAAAAAAAAAAAGAAAAGGGGGGGGGGTTGAATATACAAAGTGTAAATTGTGTAAATCAGCATTTGCATTGTTTTTAATGGCAAGTTGACAACCATGCTTTAAAAAGATTGATATATAATACAACATTTTTCTTTCAAAAATTTTTTTTTTGCATTTTTTGAGCATCTAGAATATAAAATGAATTTCATTTTGTATAATAATTAAATGATATATGCAAAAAAATATACAAACAATTAAAAACAAGCATTTGAACGTAGTAAAGTCGCAGCACATCACGTTTAAAAGCATGAGTAACTGTTGTTGCAGACAAAAGCTATAAAAAGAGAATGGAACGGAGAAACGCAGCGAGCTAACCGGCGTAATTGTTTAAAAAAGGAAAGAAACAATATTGGTGTACAAATGCATAATTGGACCGGTTTAATTGAATCCATCACTATGTCGGAGTGAGCTGATTGCGCAACCTGATGCTCGCGAGTCATGACAGAACAGATCCAGTGCGACTGTCCGTTTACACAAAACTATACCATTTTCACATGATGGGGATTATACAGCTTTTGCTCACCGTGCTGATGTTTCGCCTTCACCAGTGACACCACTGTGTTTTCTTTTCCTGCGGCTAGTTGACCCTGTTCTCTCCACCATTTCACAGGCTGTTTTATCTTACCGTCACGCTAGCCAGTCCAATTGAGCAGCCCAACTAATCCATAACAGCAATCGTCAACAACAAATTTCATTATGGATCAGTTGTTTGTTTTTTGTTTTTTTACATGATCATTAAAGCTTTAAAATGTTTAGTTATTCCATCGCAAGCAGTGCACAGGTGAACTTTGGAGACAGGCTTTTATTATGCCTTAAATCATAAATAATGTTCCTGGGAATATTAGGACTGCATTCTTATTTTACTTCGAATGATTTTGTCAAATTGCCATAGATTGATTGGTAATAGTGTGATGTATAAGTGAAGTGCTGTATAAGTTGTTCTGTATGTCTGTAGGTGGACCATTGGCTAGAGTTCAGTGCCCGGAGGCTGAGTGGACAGTCGAGCCTGGCTCCTGCTCTCGCAGAGCTGGATGCGGCACTGTCACTGCGCACCTTCTTGGTTGGCCGCTCCCTGACCCTGGCTGATCTCTGTGTGTGGGCTGCTCTCAAAGGTAATACGATGTACCTGATGATAGCAAATTTGAAAACTGGCTTTGTCCAAGAATCTTGCTTGCTCACAAAAAATTCTGCTTACCATTCTATTCCAGTCATTAGGAAATATATAAGGTTGTATTTTTTCTGGTCTATAGGAAGTGAAGCGTGGCAGGCAGTGCAGGCTAAACCTGGCTCCTTCTCTCATGTGTGCCGCTGGTTCTCCTTCCTGAGCTCTCAGGTGCCCTTTGTTGAGGTGGGGAACAAGTGGGCCAGCAAGTTAGCTAACAACAAGACTGCTGTAAGTGTCCCTTTTCCAAAATGATGTAAACCTTAGGCACTAACCACATAAAGCTTTAGCATTGCTTTTTGTACATTTAAACTGTGGTGTGTTTTCCACCAAATTCTCAATATTGAAATGATGAATGCTTTGAGTCTGAAGATAAAGGGCTAGAGATAAACCTCTGTGTTGTAGCTTCAGGGGCAGCGTTAAATACTGAGCTCAAAATGTGTAAGCAAAAGCCTGGAATGACATTTTAGAGCTATTACAAGCTACAGTTTTAGAACATTATCTAAATTATGATTGCGTGTTTGCCTTTAGGCTAAATCTAATCATACAAATTTAATACTAACAATAAAAAAAAGTTAAGAATTTGTTCAAACATAACTTAAATCTTTTTTATTTGTATGTTTTATTATTGGTTTTATATATAAATGTTTCTGTTTCAGCCTGTTGTGAAAGAGAAGAAGGCGGATGTTGGGAAGTTTGTGGAGTTGCCTGGTGCCGAGGTGGGTAAAGTCGTGGTGCGATTTCCCCCGGAGGCCAGTGGGTACGTTACACCAAAGTTTGCATTAGACAAGCTTTTCAAAACTGTTGAGCTGTGTTCCTCAGGTTTATGACGTAATTCCAAAATGCTTTTCGTCACGTTTACGTCTGCAGGTATCTACACATCGGCCATGCCAAGGCCGCCCTTCTCAACCAGCACTACCAGGTTACCTTCAAGGGCAAGCTGATTATGCGCTTTGATGACACAAATCCTGAGAAAGAGAAGGAGGACTTTGAGAAGGTGTGTAATAGTTCGTTCTTACCCACAGCTCCCACTTCTGCTTTCTCACTATTGCATGTTCTGTAGACACTCTATATCCTTTTAAGCATGATTGGTAAAATCTTTAAGGCTCTTGTATAATTTCTGAGTTAAGACGTTTATGTTTATTGCAGGTAATCTTGGAGGATGTGGCCATGCTCCAGATTAAGCCAGATCAGTTCACCTACACAAGTGACCACTTCCCCACCATCCAGCGTCTGGCTGAGCAGCTGCTTCGAGAGGGCAAGGCTTACATTGACGACACGCCACCTGACGTCATGAAGCAGGAGAGAGAGCAGAGGACCGAGTCACGCCATCGCAACAACTGTGAGTTCCCACTGCTGCTTTGTGCAGAAATTGCGACTTGCAAAAGATGAATGATAACAGTTCATATATATTTTTCCCCCTTTCCTTTTGTAGCTGTGGAGACGAATTTAAAGATGTGGGAGGAGATGAAGGCGGGCACAGAATACGGTCAGACCTGCTGTATGAGAGCTAAGATTGATATGAACTCCAACAACGGCTGCATGCGCGACCCTACGCTGTACCGCTGCAAAAATGCCCCTCATCCCCGCACTGGCAACACATACAAGTACGTATACACACACACACACACACCATTATTGCCTTTCTATAGGGATGTCATTATGTGTATATGAACACAGGAGGAACTCCAGTCTCTGTGCCACATCTTGCTCCTTGATTTGCGTTCAGAGTCTGAGGTGTGTAAAGATATCGCTTGCTTTTTGCTCTAGGGTGTACCCCACGTATGACTTCGCCTGCCCCATCGTAGACAGCTTTGAGGGTGTGACCCACGCTCTCCGTACCACAGAGTACCATGACCGAGATGAGCAGTTCTATTGGGTTATCGAGGCCCTGCGTCTACGCAAGCCCCACATCTGGGAGTACGCTCGACTCAATCTCAACAACACCCTGCTCTCTAAAAGGAAGCTCACCTGGTTTGTGGACCAGGGCTATGTGGATGGCTGGTACGTTTTTCTAGAGAGCATTTGTAAGAAGGTTCATGTTTTACACGTGTTCGAGTTAAATAGCGTAGCCAAATATATTTTTAAGATTAATTGTGGAATAGAAGTAATGGTGTTTTGTCTCTTTCACAGGGATGACCCACGATTCCCAACAGTCAGAGGAGTCCTGCGCAGGGGAATGACTGTTGAGGGGCTCAAGCAATTCATTGCTGCTCAGGTATGCAGCCATTTATGCACATTTTTTTTTTTTTGTGTGTGTGTGTGTAAGTAGTCTTTTTTTTTTTTCGTCTTTTATTTCCTCTTCTTTCTTTTTTTCTTTACACTTTTTGTCATTACACAGGGTGGATCCAGGTCTGTGGTCAACATGGAGTGGGATAAGATCTGGTCATTCAACAAAAAGGTAAAAACCTGCAGCCTTACATTGCATTTAGTTAAACAGCATCTGTGGTCATTTCTTTTGACACTTCCCAGTAAGCAATGCTGATGCATAACACGAGTTGCAAATGTCCTTCTTAAAGAAAGCACTCTAAAGTCAGCACTTTTTGATGCGGAGACTCGGACACCTGACAGCAAATTGCTGACTGACTAATTACATACATTGGTCTTTAATATTTTAATTATACTGTTTTTTTTTTTTGTTTTCTCGCTGCTTGCCATTTAGATGCTCGTTGCACATTTAAAGGGCCCTGTATTCTTTTTGTAAATCAGTTGTGCATTCTTATTCCCAGTCTTGTGTGAACATGCCTCTAACTCTTATCCTTTCCTTCCTTCATGCTTTCTTTTCATCATTCTATCTCATTTGCCTCATACTACTTTTTCTTTTTCAGTTTAACTCTAGAGCTCCCACCCAAACCCCCTTTATTTGTAGGCTTGTTGATATTGCAGCTGCTCTTTTGAAACCATAATTAACATCCCAGCTATGATACCTGTATGATTTAAACCATTGGGGATCATCAGTTGTCATTTGCACAGAAAATAATACACAAATTGTATTCTGCATAGCATTTCGCATCATCTTCAACACATTTCTCCACCAAAACCTGACTTAAATTGTCTGCGTTTGAACCTGTAACATCCTAAGAACAATATTCAGCTTCTGTTATTCTGGTTGTCGTCAGAAAACTTGGCCTTTAAATTATCAGTACCTTTTCTCTTTTCAAAATCACTTTTTTTTTTTGCACATACTTTTTGTTTATGTAAAAGTATAGCCATGTATCTGGTCTGTAGCTTTTATCTGGCTGGAACTTTGTGTTGTTGTTAAAAAAAAAAAAAAAAAAAGACTGGAGGAGAGACAGGTGGAGGATAGTTGCACATCTTCAGTTGTTACTGAATGATAGAAAGCATCTCAAAACCTTTTTCCCATTCTGTCTAACCTGAATTGTCTGATCTCTTGAACTCTGTCCTGTGTTCTGCATTAAAATGCATCTCACTTTTCTGTTTCCAAGCTGCCAGTTAGCTGTAAAAAGGTACTCCTTCTCCTTGTCCTTGTCTGCATTCTCCTCTTGTTTTCCCTTCTCACTTCTGTCCTTTCTCTTAAATATTTAGTTCCTTTAATTTTTTATTTTCCAACCCCCAGGCCATCTGTCACAGAAGGCAAAAATCTAATTTTGGCAAGAAGACATCACTATTGTGCATCATGCTTGGTAGCAATTTTTATTTATATATATATATATATATATATATATATATATATATATATATATATATATATATATATATATATATATATATATATATATATAAAATTTAAAGAGAGAGAGAAAGATTGGGAGCTAATATAGCTTATCTATGTGATAACTGTTCTGTGATGAGGCCTGACACAGTCACTCCTCCTGACTTTCCCACTGTGTACTTGCTTTTTTTATGCTTCGCCCCCTTCATACAGCTTCTGGCAGATTCCACACACCATAGTTTTCCACTTCATGACTTACATTTAGTTGGACAAGTAATTTCAGGCAGACATGTTTTGTGTCCTGCAGTGGTTTTCCCCTTCGGCTGTATTTCCATGCTTCACCACTAGAGGGAGAGTCACAGTTTACCATTTATTATAACTTACCCTGTGACCTCACTGTGCACCGTTCTCCACCAAAAGCTTAAAAGGCTAAAACACTGAGTAGCAGTACATATTTAACATCGTGCGAAGGTTTTTAGTGTTCTGAATCCTTATAAAGTGTTTTTACTGACACACTGGGGCGAGTACAATCTCCTGCTCAGTATACACCAGATAGTGAAACTTCCTTACATTTGGTCCTTTAAGCTAGATTGTAAACCTTCCTAACATTTGGTCCTTCGAGCCGGATAAGTGTGCTTACAACAGAAATAGGATGTCAGAGCAACCTTCCTGCGAGAGTCTGTGCCCACGACGGAGAACCAAACCCCCAGCATATCTTAAAGACTATGAGGTGCAACATCCTACACAGCGGTGCCCAAGCCAGTGCCCCATATTCCACAACCTTCTCCCCGCAGACCCCAAGCTCCACCTAGAGAGAGTTACTCAAAGTCAGAAGCAGACACATTGTTGTTTTGTCCATGAGAATCTTCTCCTTTTGGATGTAACTTTAAACTAGTAAAAAAAAATAAAAATAGTCATTTAGCTTTCCTTGCACTTCATCTGTCTCTCGTCAATCATATGTTTCTTTTTATTACCTCTTTGGGCTCTGGCAGTGGCAGAATTTTTTGTTTTTTGTTTTTTTATATGTCTATCATTCTCTTCATTGTCGTCTCATGATCTTTCTTGTTTTATTTTTTTCTGCTGTAGGTGATTGACCCAATCGCTCCAAGGCACACTGCCCTTCTAAGCTCCCAGGTCGTTCCCATCTTCATTTCAGATGCCAAGGAAGAAATGACAGAGGTGGCCAAACATCCCAAGGTAAATACCACATGTTACTTTTTAAGGATGATTATAGACTATTGCAGAGGTGGGCAGTAACTAAGTACAAATACTTACTTACCACAGAAACCTTATAAAACAGCAAAGAAAAGAATGATATTGGCCCAGTTTGGTTCAATTTGCTGGTGTCAAATTAAACTTTTTACAAAAACGAATTAAGATGATAGAAATAATGTTGCTTTGTTTTATTTTCCGTTTGACCGGCACTCCCCAGCATTCTCTTTCCCACTCAATTCTAAAGCAGCATGAACGTACAATTTCCGCCAATGTCTTTTTAAAAAGATTATATTTGCTGTAAGGTTTTTAATAGGCTACTGTCAATTACTACAGAATTACATAAAAAAATTCAGAATACTTCTGAGTTTTGGTGAAATGCTGCAGTTCTGACTGCACAGCTGGTTATATTATTAAAGCGTCCTCTACAGCCCTGAATCCAGAACTGATCCTTCTCCGATTTCTTTTAGACTACTGCTTCAGCATGATTGATAATTTAATCATAGTTTTAAAATGAAAAACCACAATCAGAAAATTTCATACATAAATTAGTTTTATCCAGTTTAGTACTACAGAGAGTGCTTTGGTCTGGTTGAACTGTAAGCATTTACAGATTTTTGTTTGTTTTTTTGTAGAACGCAGATGTGGGAATGAAGCAGATTTGGTATGGCCCGAAGGTGTTGATTGAGGGGGCGGATGCTGAGACCTTCACTGAGGGAGAGATTGTTACCTTCATTAACTGGGGCAACATAATCATCACTAAAATTAACAAGTAAAATACATTTCCTGGCATCAGGCCTTAACGGCACACTCAACATTTAACATGTATCTTAAAGTAAGAGAGAACAGAAGTCCTGATTTAAAACAAATCTTCCCTTCTTTCCAGGGACAGCAATGGAGCCGTCTCATCTCTGGAAGGTCGTCTGAACCTGGACAACAAAGACTATAAGAAGACCACTAAGATCACTTGGCTGACTGACACAGCTAAAGCTTCCTGCACTCCTACTGTATGCATCAACTACCAGCACCTCATCACCAAGCCTGTGCTGGGCAAAGACGACAACTTCAAGGACTACATTAACCCAAACAGCAAGGTGAGGGCTCTGGGTATTGATGCATAGTTTATCTCTATTGAATATTTTTCCACCAGTTTGGTGTTTCCTTTGCCCCAGCAAATGCAGTCACAAAAATGGAAGTAATATCCATCTCAGGATTGTTTGCCTTTGCCTAATTTGCCTGTTTGGTAACTATTTCAACACTGTTATAAGATAATAAAGAAGAATTACAAGACAAACCTTGTAATTGACATGTCATGGCAAGGGGAAAGTGTATTCTGGCAGCATATCTCAGCTGTAATCTCTAACTCTGGAATCCGCCATGACCTGAGTGAGCTAAGCATTTTCAACAGGATAGCAGTGTGGATAAGTAAATGCAGATATGAAGATTATTTTGACATTATTATCTTTATTTTAAAGATTGAGGAGGTCATGCATGGAGACCCCTGTCTGAAGGAGTTGAAGAAGGGTGACATCATTCAGCTACAGAGGAGAGGCTTTTATATCTGTGACCAGCCTTATGAGCCAGTCAGGTTAATATTGTTCACTGCCCAGTATTAACATCTGTGCATGTTTTAGTAATTCTGTCTGTGTTAGTAAATCTGATACATTATTATAACAACTGTTATAATAAATTATTAATCCCTGCTTTTTTTTCTAATGCATTTTTATGAATGAGTTGTAACTGTAGTGTGAAGATTTAGGCTGTACTAAACTATAGATTTGGCCTATTTGTCCAGTCCTCACAGCTGTAAGGAGAGCCCCTGTGTCCTGCTGTATATTCCAGATGGCCACACAAAGGAGATGCCCACATCTGGTTCGAAGGACAAAAGCAAGAACCTAGCAGCACCTAAGCCTGTCAGTGCAACATTAATCATTATATCCTTTAAATAAATTTTTTTGTTTATTTTTGTTTTGTTTTACATGGTTTTGTTCGTATGTACTTATTCTCAGGTACGTGCCGAGCCTGAAGTGTCTGCAACCCCTGTAGCCCAAAACCCAAGCATATCTTCATCCTGCCCTTACACACGAGTAGCTGAGCAAGGTGAAGTCGTACGGAAACTGAAGGCTGAAAAAGCACCCAAGGTGTGCCTTTATCTGTGCTAATTGATACTTTCAATAACCCAACAATTCTTTTCTTTTTGTAATAATACATTCTCTCTCTTTTTTTTTTTTTTTTTTTTTTTTTTGTAGGACAAAATAGATGCAGCTGTAAAAGAGCTTTTGGCTCTAAAAGCGGAGTTTAAGCAGATCACTGGGCAGGAGTACAAACCGGGCATGTCTCCTCCCTCTGCAGCACCAACACAGCCGGTTCAATCATCTGGCTCCTCCCCTGCTGACCTGTATGCACAAGTGGCAGCACAGGGAGAGGTAGTCAGGAAACTCAAAACGGAGAAAGCGGCGAAGGTGAGGCTCTGGAACTGACGCCTGTGTCAATTTATATTGTAGTAATCAGTTAAACGTGATATTTTTTATTTTTTTACTACAAATAGATGTAATACAAAAGCTAATCTATATTCTATCTATTATCTATAATCTATAATATCTATATTACGCACTGCTCTTTTTCTGTGGTGCAACCGAAGATCTGGAGTGCTAGATTTCTTCCTGGGAATGTAGGATTTAGCATCTTTACTTATGATATAGCTTGCATTCTGATGGTGCCACAGGCTACTAGGCTACTACCAAACCCTGGTTGTCTCTGTCAAGAGGTTCAGCTTTGACCATAGAGCTTTCAGCATGATAAGAACAGCACATTCTTCCAAAATCGGCACAGAAACGATAACTGAACATCCGTAATATGCACTGACTATCAGTCTTTAACCCCGATGAAAACCGGTGGTGTGAAGTAAAGGGAAGTCCAACTGCGCAAACCTGATGTGGTTAAAATGTGCGCAAAAATTTTCAACATTCAGATGTGGCCCAAGATCCCTATAAAAGTGTTTAGACATAACTGAATGAGACTTGATGCTAGAGGACATAAGATATTGATTATTTTATATGATTTTTTTTTATAAAACTTGAACACATCTATTGTGTTTTAGCTAAATATTTAAGCTAGCTGAATTACTCCAAATGGGGGTACACATACATGATTTTTATCTGGTCTTTTATTTGCTTAGCATCCACGTATTCTTTAATAAAATAAGAATAAAAATTTATTTGTCCATTCTCAATCTTTTCTTACTTAGGAGCAAGTTGATGCTGCTGTAAATCAACTGCTAGCTCTGAAGGAAGAGTATAAGAAGGTGACTGGTCAGGACTACAAGCCAGGAGCTGCCCCTGCTCAATCAGCCTCTACTACTTCAACCACCACACCATCAGTTACTTCAGCGCCCAAATGCGTCAGTAAAGACCCAATGGACATTTATCAATGTGTAGCAGATCAGGGTGAGCTTGTGAGGAAACTGAAAACAGAGAAGGCACCTAAGGTTTGTAGTTTTTTGCATTGAGTTGCTGAGCATTGAACAGTTCAAATGGCTCCAAATGACTCCAATGGCCTACAATATTAACTTGCATCTGCTGTGCTGTTTTACCTAAAACCCTATTTTAGGACCAGGTGGATGCTGCCGTGAAACAGCTGCTAAATCTAAAGGCTGAATATAAACAACAAACTGGAAAAGAGTATAAACCCGGCCAGGCTCCCAGTGCTGCTTCAGCCCCTGCACAGGCCAGTCCTGTACCTCCTCAGTCTAGCTCTTCCCCCCAGGCCCAAGCTCTGTATGCTCAGGTCTCTCAACAAGGGGAGCAAGTGAGGAAGCTCAAAGCAGAGAAGGCACCGAAGGTATTTTGAATCCTTTACAATAACTGTGATCATTTTTTTCTTTTATTTTTTTTAAATGCTGAGTTCTTTGCCATTCAGTTTTCTGTATATTTAATAATATTTTTCCCATGTAGTAGTGTTAATCTTCAGGCAAGTCTCATTTTTTTTCCATTGTTATTCACCTTCATAAAAATAATAGATGAGCATAAATTATAACCACTGACTGATGTAAATAAAAATTTTAATAATAGTAAATAACCTTGATTAACTACCGTATTATTCGGACTTTAAGCTGCTACTTTTTTCCCACGTTTTGAACCCCTCGGCTTAAACAATGAAGCGGCTTATTTATGAATTTTTCCTGGGTTTTTTCCGGTTTCACAAACTTCAAGCCAAAAAACTAAACCCCATAACATTAGACCAATGGAATTTCCGAACGGAAACAAAAAAGCGCACCTCACCTATGTTCTGAGCTGCACGGCATCGGGAGAAAAAACTTCCATCGGGTGATTTTTAAACGCACGTCGATGCCAAAAGTTAAACCGAGAGAAATAGTTGTGAAAGGAAGGAGGAAGACAGTGAACAATTACTTTCTTGGTAGGCTACTGTTCAGATACAAGCCGTTGTAACACGTTGAGTCTGGGTGAAGGGAGAGCTCACTAACTCCAGTTACAACAGAAATCATATAAGCACAGACAGGTTTCCAAAACTCGTGCTTTTTTATTTTTCTTAGCAACAGTGTTACGGTTTAGTCAAAGAAACTGAGCATCAGAAAATAATAAGGACATATTCCTCGGTCTTGCACACACCCAGTAATACGGAATAAATGCGGCGCTATGCTCCTAAAGGAGCCACAACATATTTCACCCGTGTAACAGACACTGTCGTTAAAGTCTGTGTAATGTTCATTAGTTTTAATGTAGTTTTAATGCGGCTTATAGACAGGTGTTGCTTATTTATATTTAAACTAAAAATCTTTGTCAAATTCAGTGGGTGCGGCTTATATATGGGTGCGCTTTATAGTCCGGAAATTACGGTACATAGTGCAACGTTATTAGTTGGTTACTTTTGCTCTATTGGTAGAAAAAAGAAAAAAAAAAGCATTCGTTACAACAGCAGTCTCTTTTCCCCTTTTATCTTCAACTGGCAAGCTTTCATACATAGTACATTGGTGAGCAAACATCTACATCCTCCTTTCACTTTCTGTGAACAGGAACAGGTGGACACGGCAGTGAAGACCCTGCTGGAGCTGAAGGGCCAGTACAAAGCTCTCACTGGACAAGAGTACAAACCAGTGAGCGCTGCACCGGGATCTGGGAACACGGGATCAGAGGGCAAGAGCCGAAAGGAGCGTGAGAACACCTCTGAGAAACAAGGAGGAGGCCGCAAGTCACAGAAGGGAGCAGAAAAAACTCAGCAGGGTCAGGAGAGTGGGGCAGGAGGAGCAGGAGATGGTCAGGGACTGAAAAAACAAACAAGGTATGAAATTGTATTTATTTTTTCTGTGGTCATTTGCAAATCAGGCTGGAGGTTTGAGAAAGTTTGGAAGATTTTTACAGTACTGCCGTAACTGGTTATAGCCTCCAAGACTAAATCTCGATCAATGCATTCATATCTGACACTTCTGTTCAGATTATGCGCTACGGTCGAGGACATTATACACTCAGGACCACATTTTTTAGGAACACTATCTTAAAACTGAGTAGGATTTGCCTTTTCTAATAAATTAATGAAGTATTCTTCAGGAGCAATTTCATGGTGCACGTCATCCATTCTACCACAGACTAAAGGTGTTCTACAGGATTCAAATGCGTAGAATGAGAACGCAACTACAATGAAATCATCATATTTAAAATTTTCATTTTATTTTGCCTTTGCCATGGTGCAATATCTTGCAGAAATGTTGTACACTACATTATGGCTAAAAATGTGGCTATGAAGAAATTCACATTTTCTGCAATAATACTCAAAAAGCATGTGGCATTCGAGTAATAATGGATTGGCATTAACAGGCCAGACGTGTCCCAAGAACACATTCTATACAGCACTACACCACCACCAGCCTGAACTGTTAGGTTCATAAATTCTTGCCAATAGTGCCGTATTCTAGCTACCATCTGTGTACATTGGATGATTTAATTGTCAAGTTTTGATAAACCTGTGCTGTACAGCCACAGCTTCTGTACTTGGCTAACAGATGACGTGGTCCTCTGCTGTTGTATTCTCAAGGTTCAGTGTGTTTGTCTGTGTAGTTCATTCCTGAGATTCTTTTCTGCTCACCACAGTTGTACAAAGTGGTTATTAGCTTTACGGTAGCAGTCTCTGTCAGCTTTAACCAGTCTGGGTATTCTGTCTCTCTCTCATTGATTGAATGATTGTTTACAGTTGTTTAAAAGAAAATTGGCCAGTGATTGTATAAGTGTATATGAGTTGTCTTGGCAATATACTTGTGTTTTTGACAGCATGTGCTTTTTGAGAGGCCATCAACCAATATTTATGCAAAAGTTAGTAACAGCTCACTAATGTGATTGTTCAGTCCAATTCATTTTTATTTGTAAAATCAACCCCCGATAATTCACGGTTCTCGTTTGGAACCTAACTAACAGCAAGTTGCGGATTATCCTAATATTCGCAGGAATCCGCAGCGGGACCGAATGTTCAGGAACGTTAGGAATAACATTTTATTTTCACTAACAAATTTTATAATTATTTTACAACACATTATTGAATTAAAATGATATAATGTCTAGATGAATTCACTAAGGTACCATAGGGGCTGCGGGGGTGCGTCCAAAATATGCAGATTTTAAAAATTTCCAGAGGACCAATGTATAGCGCTTTTAATAATAATAATTTGGTAAGAAAGAATCAATAAGATTGTTTTAATCAGTGTTCCTAAAGTGCTTATATTTCTTATAGGTTCTTATATTGTTTACTACAGTGTTACATAATCAGTGGAAATGGCAAACTTTTGACATGCAGTATGAAAGCTCACCAGTTGAAGATAAAAAGGGAAAAGAGACTGCTGTTGTAACGAATGCTAGGGTCTTTTTTTCTACCAATAGAGCAAAAGTAACCAACACACCAATTTCAATTGTTCAATATTGCTTTTTAAACAAGAAATGAATATATTATCAGGTATAATTGGTGTAATTGCATTCTTGTTGCACAATTTTGTAATTAGGATTATAAATAATTCTTTCTTATTATTTAGGTTAGGACTGGAGGCAAAGAAAGAGGAAAATCTGGCTGACTGGTACTCACAGGTACTATGCTATGATTTATATTTAGTAGTGCATATCATCATTTTGACACGTACATATTTAACTCCATTCTGCTGTGTCTCCAGGTGATCACCAAGTCTGAGATGATCGAGTATTATGATGTTAGCGGTTGTTACGTGCTGAGGCCATGGTCCTTTGCGATCTGGGAGAGTATCAAAGAATTCTTTGACCGGGAAATCAAGAAACTTGGCGTGGAGAACTGCTACTTTCCCATGTTCGTCTCTCAAGCAGCTCTGGAGAAGGAGAAGACTCATATCGCTGACTTTGCTCCTGAGGTATGGGTCATATTTATATTTTGTTTTGTATGTCAGAAAATGTGGGAGGCGTCTGGAGAAAAACTGTACGTTCTGATGACTTCTTTGTCTAGGTCGCATGGGTGACGAGATCAGGGAAGACCGAACTCGCAGAGCCTATTGCTGTGCGTCCCACTAGTGAGACAGGTGAGGCT
Organism: Silurus aristotelis; assembly: GCF_946808225.1. Classification (NCBI taxonomy): domain Eukaryota; kingdom Metazoa; phylum Chordata; class Actinopteri; order Siluriformes; family Siluridae; genus Silurus; species Silurus aristotelis. The sequence continues at coordinate 18,092,924 of NC_139579.1, forward strand.
CATGATGAGCATCAAACAGAATACCATAGTGTAAAATGATTATATATTTTTTTTTTTTTTTTTTTTTTTTGGTTAATTATTTTTTGCCATCGTTTTCAGTAATGTATCCTGCCTATGCTAAATGGGTCCAGTCACACAGAGATCTGCCAATAAAACTTAACCAGTGGTGTAACGTTGTGGTGAGTTGAAATCGAAATTGTTCTATTTAACATAAAGCACAAAACATTATGCACCCATTTTAAATAAATGTCAGAAAAATCCAAAATATAAAAGTGTTAAAATGTGCTTTCACTTGTGCAGCAACACATCTCTTTGTTCCCAGCTTGCCTTTGATCAGCAGATATCAACAAATGGCTGCTGTTGATGTTGATGGTTTTACTTTTTTTAGTTGACAGTGCAGTTCTTTGCTTAAGTTTAATTATAGTTAAAATACATTTATGTAAATGAACATTAGGTATGTAAATGAAATTGGCTGTAATAAGAGAAAATCTGATCTGATGTGAGTGGAATTAAAGCTCAGCTGAATGGTTTTAAAAGTCCACCTACAATTCCAAGGAAGTCAACAATCATTTTTAAATGAACAAATCTATTAGATGTTCAGGTGGGTTCAAAGGGTATTTAAAAAAAAAAAAGATTTTATTTGGGCGTGCAGGTCAAGACCTTTTGAATAATAATTTTCTGACTGAGTTTATGCTATAAATATTACAATAATTGAAATCTGGTCTTGTAAGAGAATAATAACTGCATGATGGAAATAATAGATAGATACAACTTTATTGTCATTGCATAGCTCAGGTACACAGCAACGAAATGCAGTTTGGCATCTACCAGAAGTGCAAAATGTAGCAGTCGTGCAAAAGTGCAGATAAATATCTAGCATATTTACAGTGCAGATAACTATCTAGCATATTTACAGCAAGTGGTATATATGAAAGTATATACAGTGAATAAATATAAAGGCTATTTCAGTGCAGAGATGTGTGGACATTCAGAAGTACAGTGAATAAATATAGAGGCGTACAGTAATTAAGAAAATGTGCAGAAATTAAAGGTTACAGATCACAAGATTATGGCATTAAGGAGTAGCAAGCTAAATAAACAGTCTACTATATATATAAATATATATATATATATATATATATATATATATATATATATATATATATATATATACAGTGAGGAAAATAAGTATTTGAACACCCTGCTATTTTGCAAGTTCTCCCACTTAGAAATCATGGAGGGGTCTGAAATTGTCATCGTAGGTGCATGTCCACTGTGAGAGACATAATCTAAAAAAAAATCCAAAAATCACAATGTATGATTTTTTTAACTATTTATTTGTATGATACAGCTGCAAATAAGTATTTGAACACCTGAGAAAGTCAATGTTAATATTTGGTACAGTAGCCTTTGTTTGCAATTACAGAGGTCAAACGTTTCCTGTAGTTTTTCACCAGGTTTGCACACACTGCAGGAGGGATTTTGGCCCACTCCTCCACACAGATCTTCTCTAGATCAGTCAGGTTTCTGGCCTGTCGCTGAGAAACACGGAGTTTGAGCTCCCTCCAAAGATTCTCTATTGGGTTTAGGTCTGGAGACTGGCTAGGCCACGCCAGAACCTTGATATGCTTCTTACAGAGCCACTCCTTGGTTATCCTGGCTGTGTGCTTCGGGTCATTGTCATGTTGGAAGACCCAGCCTCGACCCATCTTCAATGCTCTAACTGAGGGAAGGAGGTTGTTCCCCAAAATCTCGCAATACATGGCCCCGGTCATCCTCTCCTTAATACAGTGCAGTCGCCCTGTCCCATGTGCAAAAAACACCCCCAAAGCATGATGCTACCACCCCCATGCTTCACAGTAGGGATGGTGTTCTTGGGATGGTACTCATCATTCTTCTTCCTCCAAACACGTTTAGTGGAATTATGACCCAAAAGTTCCATTTTGGTCTCATCTGACCACATGACTTTCTCCCATGACTCCTCTGGATCATCCAAATGGTCATTGGCAAACTTAAGACGTGCCTGGACATGTGCTGGTTTAAGCAGGGGAACCTTCCGTGCCATGCATGATTTCAAACCATGACGTCTTAGTGTATTACCAACAGTAACCTTGGAAACGGTGGTCCCAGCTCTTTTCAGGTCATTGACCAGCTCCTCCCGTGTAGTTCTGGGCTGATTTCTCACCTTCCTTAGGATTATTGAGACCCCACGAGGTGAGATTTTGCATGGAGCCCCAGTCTGAGGGAGATTGACAGTCATGTTTAGCTTCTTCCATTTTCTAATGATTGCTCCAACAGTGGACCTTTTTTCACCAAGCTGCTTGGCAATTTCCCTGTAGCCCTTTCCAGCCTTGTGGAGGTATACAATTTTGTCTCTAGTGTCTTTGGACAGCTCTTTGGTCTTGGCCATGTTAGTAGTTGAATTCTTACTAATTGTATGGGGTGGACAGGTGTCTTTATGCAGCTAACGACCTCAAACAGGTGCATCTAATTTAGGATAATAAATGTAGTGGAGGTGGACATTTTAAAGGCAGACTAACAGGTCTTTGAGGGTCAGAATTCTAGCTGATAGACAGGTGTTCAAATACTTATTTGCAGCTGTATCATACAAATAAATAGTTTAAAAATCATATATTGTGATTTCTGGATTTTTTTTTTTTTTAGATTATGTCTCTCACAGTGGACATGCACCTACGATGACAATTTCAGACCCCTCCATGATTTCTAAGTGGGAGAACTTGCAAAATAGCAGGGTGTTCAAATACTTATTTTCCTCACTGTATATATATATATATACACATACATTATATATACAAATGAATGTGAAATGTTGGGCAGAATGTACAGTAATGATAAAGATACATACAGATATAAAAAGTGCAGATGTACTGAGGAGTGAAAAAGATATAATATGTAGTATGTACATGTATTGTACAGAGGTTATATACAGTCTTTTGTTTGTGTTTGTTTTGTAGTGATTTAGCGGTGTAGTGTTGAGTTTAGTAATGTGATGGTGGATGGAAAAAAGCTGTCCCTGAACCTGCTGGTTCTGGTGCGCAAGTTTCTGTATCTCCTTCGTGATGGAAGGAGGTTAAACAGTTTATGACTGGGATGTGAAGAGTCCTTGATGATGATGTGAGCTCTGCGCAGACATCTGCTGTGGTGAAGGTGTTCAATGGCAGGTAGTTGGGTGCCAGTGATGCGTTGGGCGGTTTTGACCACCCTTTGCAGTGCTTTACGTTCGCACACAGTGGAGCCTCCGTACCATACAGTGATGGAGTTGGTCAGGATGCTCTCAATGATGCAGCGGTAGAAACTCGTTAAAATCCCCGGGGACAGATGAGATTTCTTAAAACTTCTCAAGAAGTACAGGCGTTGTTGTGCTTTTTTTTACCAGAGCTGACGTGTTCTGCTGCCAGGACAGATCCTCCGAGATGTGAACTCCCAGGAACTTAAAGCTGGAGACTCGCTCTACCTCGGTTCCATTGATGTTGACTGGTAGATGTCTTCCGCTGTTGGATTTCCGGAAGTCCACAATGAGCTCTTTGGTCTTTGTGGCGTTGAGAGTCAGGTTGTTGGTGGCACACCATGCTGCCAGATTACGGATCTCTACCCTGTAGGCCGATTCGTCGTTGTTTTCGATCTGGCCGACCACGGTGGTGTCATCTGCATACTTGATGAAGATGTTGGAGTTATACAGAGGAGCACAATCGTGGGTGAACAGGGAGTAGAGCAGTGGGCTCAGAACACAGCCCTGCGGTATGCCAGTGTTCAAAATGAGGGTTGAGGATACCTGGTTTCCCAACCTGACAGATTGAGGTCTGTTGGTGAGAAAGTCCAGAATCCATCTGCAAGTGGAGGTGCAGATACCCAGTTCACTGAGCTTAGTGATCAGTACAGTGGGGAGGACTGTATTGAATGCAGAGCTAAAGTCAATGAACAGCATTCTGATGTATGTGTTGCTCTTATCCAGGTGGGTGAGAGCAGAATGAAGAGCTGTGGAAACTGCATCCTCAGTTGACCTGTTCGGGCGATAGGCATACTGGTGTGGGTCTAGTGTAGGTGGTAGGCCCGCAGTGAGGTGATTCAGGACCAGTTTCTCAAAGCACTTCATAGCAATGGGGGTGAGTGCAACCGGGCAAAAGTCATTTAGGCATTCAGCAGCTGAGTGCTTAGGCACTGGTATGATAGTAGTGGTCTTCAGGCATGTTGGTACCGTGGCTTGGGCCAGTGACAGGTTGAAAATTTCAGTAAAAACCTGTGCCAGTTGTCCAGCGCATGCTCTGAGAACACGTCCCGGTATGCCATCCGGGCCAGCTGCCTTGCGTGCATCCACTCTGCTAAACACTGAATAGACGTCCGTTGTTGAGAGTGAAAGTGGGCTGTAAGCAGTAGCAGAGTCCGTGGTTGGTGTAAAATGTCCTGTGCTTTGGTCAAAACGAGCAAAAAAGTGATTAAGTTCGTTCGGTTGGAAGGCACTGCTGGTTGGTTGAGCTGTAGGTTTGTAGTCTGTGATTGACTGGATGCCTTTCCACATGCGTCTGGGGTCAGAGTTGTGGAAGTGCTCTTCTATGTGGAGTTTGAATGTGAGCTTTGCTTTCCTAATGCCCCTTTTCAGGTTGGACCTGGCTCTGTTGTAGTCTTCTGCACTGGCAGATTTAAAGGCAGCATCTCTTGCTTTCAACAGGAGACGGACTTCAGAGTTCATCCACGGCTTCTGGTTAGGAAAGCATTTCACGTGTTTGACGGTAGTGACATTGTCAATGCCAGAGGGGGGCCATACCTTTACTGTCCTGACAGCTGGTTTCACATGTTTGATCAGTGGTGTGTATTTGGGTAGCATGAACAAAGAGAGGTGATCAGACTGACCCAAGTGGGGAAGGGGAATGGCCGTGTATGCCCCAGGTATGTTTGTGTATACCTGGTCCAGTGTTTTGTCCCCTCTGGTAGAGCAGGAGACATTGCGGTGAAATTTTGGTAGAACAGATTTCAGGTTGGAGTGGTTGAAATCTCCAGCAACAATGATGGCTCCTTCCGGATGTGTAGACTGCTGTTTGCTGATAGCTGCATGTAGTTCCTCCATAGCTAGCTTAGCATTAGCATCCGGTGGAATGTACACTGCAGTCACAACAATGGCTAAGAATTCTCTCGGTAAATAAAAGGGTCTGCACTTAATCATCAAATACTCTAAATGAACAGAGCAATGACTTTCAGTAACAGTAGAGTCCGTGCACCATGAGTTGTTAACATAAATGCACAGACCTCCACCTTTGCGCTTACCAGAGTCCTCTGCCGTCCTGTCCGCCCGATAAACACTGCGACCCCCGAGCTCAATGGCACTGCTGGGAATGTTGTTGTTGAGCCATGTTTCCGTAAAAATCATGACATTACATTCCTTAATCCGTTTGTGTGATGATATCCGGAGCAGCAACTTTATCCATTTCATCCATTTTATTAGCAAGAGACCGTACATTGGCAAGGAAGACGCTTGGAATCGATGGTTGATGCGGGTTTAGCTTTAGCTTAGCCCTGATGCCGCCTCGCTTCCCCCTTCTTTGTTTACGGTCTCGCCGCTGGCGCTGTGGTCTCGCTGTCGGCCGAGCTGGATCAGCGGTCCGCGGTGTTCTGGCGATTTCCCGAGGGAGTTCAAAGTCCGTTGAAAGTCCGTATCTGTGAGTGTTGCCGATGTCTAGTAATGCTTCTCGGCTGTATGAGATGTGTGCAAGCCTGTTCTGCGTGAATAAACTTGCTGTTGATGGAGAAATTGCTACTAAATCGCAAAATCTGGAGAGACGCTGGGCCTCGCGTTGTGCACGCGCCGCCATCTTGGTCGAGGAAAAAGTTGAAGAAGTTGAAGAAGCTGTATATAATCCGAGGGTTTTTATTTGTTTAATAGTTTTAAATAGACTAATTTAGATTTTATAGTTTTTGGGCTGGACAATGCTAAAATCAACCTGTTACCACTAGCTTTCAATTTCTTTATTTGTATTTCTTTCTTTATTTTTTGCTTAGCGGTGGGAGTTCAAGCACCCCCAGCCCTTCCTCAGGACCAGAGAGTTCCTCTGGCAGGAGGGACACACTGCCTTCGCCACCAAGGAGGAGGCTGCAGAGGAGGTTAGACATGAATGTATTGTGCTATTATAGTAACCTTTGTAAATAACACCCCCTTGCAGTGTGTACATTCTATGTGTGTTTGTAAAAACAGGTTCTGCAGATTTTGGATTTGTACGCACGAGTATATGAGGAGCTCATGGCTATCCCTGTGGTCAAAGGTAAAAAAACTGAGAAAGAGAAGTTTGCAGGAGGAGACTACACTACAACTGTTGAGGCCTTTATTTCGGCCAGTGGACGAGCCATTCAGGTCAGTGCTGAAACTGCACCCACACATGAAAATTCTGCAGTTCTCTTCATTAAAATAACATTTAAATTATCAATTTGGAATAAAAGCCCATTAGAGATGGTATAATACTAAGGAGAGGTTAAATCGGTTGCTTTGTGTTCTCTCAGGGTGCTACCTCACATCATCTGGGGCAGAACTTTTCAAGGATGTTTGAGATCACATTTGAAGACCCGAAGAAGCCTGGTGAGAAACAGCTGGCCTTTCAGAACTCATGGGGTTTAACCACACGCACCATTGGCGTCCTGACCATGGTGCATGGAGACAACATGGGCCTGGTGCTGCCACCCAGAGTGGCCTGTCTGCAGGTACAAATTACGCAGATTCCGTAAAGCCTCCCAAAGTACTCGTTAACTTCAGTTGCTTATTTTGCTCACTTTTTGTTTTCTCAGGTCGTCATTATTCCCTGTGGTATTTCAGTCTCTCTACCTGAAGCTGAGAAGGAGCTGCTGTTGGCTCAGTGCTCCAAGTATCTCTCCAGGCTGCAAAAAGCGGAGATCAGGGTGAAGTCTGACCTTCGTGACAACTACTCACCTGGCTGGAAATTCAATCACTGGGAGCTGAAGGTAAGCATATGTTTTTTTTCGGTTGATCTTCAGCATTTGTTATACTCCTCAGGGTTACTGTAATAAATGTATACGTTTTATTTCTTGAATACAGGGTGTGCCAATTCGTTTGGAGATTGGACCTAAGGATCTGAAGCAGAAACAGTGTGTGGTAGTCAGGAGAGACACAGGAGAGAAAATTGTCCTTCCAGATGGGGACCTTGAAAAGATTATCACCCACCTGCTCGAGGAGATCCAGAACAACCTCTTCAAACGGTACGCATGGGCATATATATAACTTACCAGAGAACATTGTTCAAAACTTCATCACCATATATTAAAAGCAATGTCTTTTCCACTCCTATGATCTTCTTATAATAAATAAAAAGTAATTTGTACTCTTAGGGCTTCTGATGATCTGAAATCACACATGGTGGCAGCTGACACTATGGAGCAGTTCCAAAAAGAGCTGGACGAGGGCAAGGTGTGCATTTCATTTAGCTGTGAACAAGCTGAGCTGGGTTTATTTCATTTATGGAAAAGCAATAGCACTGACATTGTATTTTATTATTGGCTCACAGATTGTCCAGATCCCATTCTGTGGAGGCATCGAATGTGAGGACTGGATAAAGAAGGCCACTGCAAAGTAAGAGATCAGCTCTATCTTATTTCAACCATGTTTACTTATTGTCCCATAATGTCTCGGAAAATATTTTGTATAGACATTATGTTCCTGGCCCAGTTAGCACTAGCTGTACTTTTGTTTCCCTCCTTTTGTAGGGATCAAGATCTGGAGCCAGGTGCACCCTCTATGGGAGCCAAGAGCCTGTGCATCCCCTTCCAACCATTAAAGACCCTCCAGCCAGGCCAGATGTGCGTCAGCGGCAAAGAGCCAGCCCAGTACTACACCTTATTTGGTCGCAGTTACTAGGAGAAGCATTTTTCTTTAGCTGAATATTAGACCGAATTAGAGTCCAAAGCATCTTTAGAATTGACAAATGCACTAACAAATGTTCAAAAGCCATTGTTTATTCTTATATTAAGCCCTAGTCGTTTTCATGCTGGAGTCATCTGCTTCCTTCTAAGTAAAGATTATTTCCGTGTTCTCTCTTGTAACTCTCAGGACATATATTTGTGGGGCACAGGCAGTACACATGTATTCTTCTGCTATCATTTATTGAGGCAGAGATTCTTGTTTGGTCTTTGTAAACAGACCTTTACTGATGTATAACATTTTCTACATCTTTGTCTTTGGGTTTTCTCATATGTAACATTCAGGTGAATCATAAAACCTAAAGCTTATCTATAATAAAGGGATCCTCACTTCTGTTATGTTTTTGGGGTCTGACTGAAGTGTTCTCTTTCATATTTAAAATGTTGACCGGGTGAGTACCTTGTACTCAAACATGCATTATATGGCTTAAGGTTTGTGGAAACCTGATCATGACACCCATATGTGGGCCTTCCTCAGACTGATGCTGCTAAATTAAAACTGCAAAATGATCTATAATGTTTGTGGGAGCTTTTGTGGAAAAGTCATTTCCAGTAGGCTTTTATTGTCATTCAAACTTTATACAGTCCAGAACAATGAAACGAAACAACCTTCCCCAGGATCAAGGTGCTACATAAGACAGCACCTTTGCAAACATGTTGAGACTTCTAGAGTAGAAAAGGTGGGCCCAAGTTTGTAACTGAATGTTCAACAACAATCTTCATTACAGTGTTTGTAGGTGTGAGGAAGCAGTCTAAAAGATTCAAGGAGTGTGATGTGTGCTGCATATGCCTAGTGGTCTAAAGTTGTTAAGCACTTAAAATTTTATCTTTGTTCTTTAAACGGTGTTGGTACACTAACATATGAATGGTTTCACAAATAAGTGTTGTGGGTTTTTTTTGTTTTTAAAACATTTTTTTTTATCAAACAACAAAATGGAAAGTAAATGAACAGAAGAGAAATCCAAATTGAATCGATGTTTGTGGATGTAGGCTCCCTCGAATACTTCAAGACTTGTCCTTTTCTGTGGCAGTGCATTTGATTAGTATCTTTCTGTTTTTCTCTGCATCATGGACACCATTAATCTTGACCACATCTGCAAGAATTTGCAGAAATGCGACCTGGATCTTGCAAGAAACCTCCACCATGCTTTATTGTTTCAAACAAGTTGCCTCCTGCTACAACCAATTTCTGACCAGAGCACATGCTGCTATTTTTCTGCACCTCAGTTCCTATATTTTTATTTAGCCTTCTTTAAATTTGGCTTTTTGGCCACAATTTATTCATGAAGACAACTTTTGGCAAGACTTCTTCAGACGATAGACAGGGGCACCTGGGTCCCACTGGTTTCCCCCAGTTCTTTGCTGATGGCACTGCTGGACATCTGATTTTGAAGGGAAGTATGCATGTGTCTTTCATCTGCCACATTAAGTTTCCTTAGTCAAACACTACGGTCCCCAACACTGCCTGTTTCTTTGTGCTGCCTCAAAATAGCTTGAACAGCACATCTTGAAAGTCCAATCTGCTTTGAAATCTTTGCCTGGGAGAGAACTTGCTGATGCAGTATAACTACCTTGTGTCTTGTCAGTCTTGCATGGTGTATGTCCTGTGACATGAAACTGTTTACCACACAGTTTTAAGCATCCTACACAAATGTTTGTTTCATTTAATGGTTGTGTTTTAACCCACATATGAAATCGATCATTAGCACCTGCTTGGAATTACTGGTTAATTATTCACCTGATTCTGAGCCTACAAAATCCCTGACTTCTTGAATGTGTATGTCTTCTTCATAAGAATTACATTGTGTAAGATATCTACACCTGGGTTATTAAAAACAGGAAAGTTTTTAACCATGATTTTGCTTTACAGGTTTATAAATCTGAGGTAACGCATGGGCCATAAGAGCAAGGAATATAGCTGTAAACTCTGACAAAAGCACTGTATACCAATACAGTATACCTAGGACTCCTACTCGCAATGTCTTCATACTGAACATGCAGTTGGTCAGTAGTGATTTAACAACATATGCCATTGTGGTACAGTGAATAGTCCTGTGCTTGGGTTACTGTCTGTGTAGACATGTTCTTCACATTGATTCTGAAGAGTGGCTGTGGAGACTTGTTCCATTCAACAATAAGAACAATGTTCATTGGGGCTGAGGCCAGGGTTATTTTCAATCTTGGTAAAGCATATCTTCATTGCATTGCAGGACAATGCTATAGCATACAAAGACATCCTATTCAATTGTGAGCTTATATAATGTATTTCAAAAATGTCATTGAAGCTAAAGAGGGGGCTATTTACATACCTGTGCTAGGTGTGCAAAGGAGAGAGATTTAAGCTCACTGTTTGCTCCTCCTGTTTTTGCGTCAGAGTTTCAGCTGTGCAGAAGCATTTACTCAGACCATTGCAAACCTGTGATAAGTCTCACCGGCAACAAAAAAGTATGTACATTCTGCTTTCTTATGTATTCAGAAATGTAACAGTATCACATTGTATCTGATGTTGGGTTTATTAGTGATATTACCTGTTGTTTTGCCCCTGTGGGTTAGACTGCTTTAGGAACTACTACTTGACTTCCTTTGAAAATTATAAGCTACTGCTCATGAATGAAAGCTCACCTAAGTACAGGAGAAACCTGATGCTCAGGTTTTGATCTAATCTTTTTATTTGCTGTTATTATTTTACTATTAAACTACAAATCTAATAAAAAAAAAAAACATTTTAGTTGATCTAATAAACAACAAGGAAACAGCCCTAAAAACAGAACACAAACTGAGTGAGAAATATTAGTGAGAGGCGTGTTTGCCCTTGTCTCTGTTTCCACATTTTTTTTTAACCATATCAATGAGCCGAGGTCATTTTCAATGAAAATCTTTAACCAGAAAAGGCACAACTGTACTGGCTAAACAAAAATGTCAATTCCCCAAACCCTGAGTATTTCCCACACATGTATTTATTCTTAGTTGCTCGTGTTTAGGTTGTTATTTATTCAGCTGTTACCTACTGTGTGTTATATACAGATATTTTTTTGTCTGCTATCACATTTAATATATGTAGAAATAAAATAAACACAATATATGATGTCAGTTTATATATTCATGTCAAATAATATTATTAGGCTGCATGATCTCCAACATGTCCTTCACTCTCTCTGTCTTTCTGGCTTCAATTCCTGGAAATTCGACCATTCTGTAGAAAGAGGCAATGCAGGAACTCATACAACCAAAGGAAGCAAGTGTTTGGCTTCATGTGCTCAGATGAAACACAATGGCAACTTCCTGTTTTCTTTCTATTTAAAAGAGCTTCTCACAATACATGACACAGAAGTTGAGATACAGAAGAAGTCTTTAAAGCTGCAGAATAAGGAGCTTTGACTGCAAACAGTAACTAAAAAGTGTTTATATTTTTGCTGGGAGATTAGAAGGACTATGCAGAAGGACATATTATAACATCAGCTTTTACTACCACCAAAGACCTGAGTGGATTATTTAGGCTGTGCGTTAGATTTATATTGTACAGATTGGATGAAAGTGGTGTATCTATGAAGTACGGGCGTGCAGCGATGGAGAACTTCAGTGAAGATGGCTTTGAAAGTTGTGAACAGTTTGCGGATTGGTCCACCTGTAGCTCTGAGCACTGGGATGAGAATCACAGGGATGGCACTGGCTTTGGGGACTGGACTAGTTTTAAAGATGCTTTCAGTGAAGAAAGTGATTCTGCAAATGTATCATCTCAGAAAGGACAAACATGTATCCATGCAGACAAGGTAAATAGTTTTTACTTCTTTTAGCTAGTATTTAATGCTCTATAGCAGGGGTCACCAACCTTTTTGAAACTGAGAGCTACATCTTGGGTACCGATTAATGTGAAGGGCTACCAGTTTTATGCATACATCTGAAGTAACACATTTGCTCAATTTACCTTTAATTTTGTTATTATTGATAATTAATGATATTCATCTATGTGAAGACACTGATCATGTTAATGATTTCTCACAATAATTATCAACAATGATTTAACAATGTAGGAAACAGATAAATATCAATATGCAAAACTTTATTTCTTTGAAACTCTGCAAGTATTTACATTTTTAAAACGATCACTTCTACAACATTTTCACTAGCCATTAACAATTTTTAACAAATCGCGCACTATGTTGCTTCATGTTTGTACAGATTATCAATTACGTAACCTATGTCAACTTGGAGAACAGCTAGCTTTAATCTAATATAAAACATTTCTTTAAGGTTTTTTTTATATTGTCATTTTCAAATTAACACCAATGCAAGTGTGATTTAAAAAAAGAATAGCAACAAAAAAAATTAGATGCAGCTCACTGGTAAGTGGCGCTATGGCTAAGGCCCCCGGGCAACTCATGTGGTCCTGTCGGGTGACCTGGGGTCCATGTTGGTGACCCCTGCTCTAGACCCTAGCAGGTCTGCAGTGCATTCAGAAAGTATTCAGACCCTCTTTACTTATTACATATGTGTGTTACAATCTAATTACTCATTATTCTACACTTAGTACCCCATAATGACATGATAAAGTGAAAAAAATATTTTTTTTACAAAAAAAAAAAAAGAAATATCACATGTACATAGGTAATTAGACCCTTTACTTAGTTCTTAGCTGAAGCACCTTTGGCAGCAATTACAGCCTAAATCTTTTTAGGCATGATGCAACAAGGTGAACCCTCATACAGACTAAGGTCCTTGGTGCTGTGGAACAGGTTTCTTTTGAGGATATTTCTGTACTTGCTCCATTCAGCTTTCCCTCCCTGAGAGTCCTTAAAGTGCCTGTTGGCAAACACCAAGCAGGGGTTTTGCACCAAGGAGAGGCTCCAGTCTAGCCATTCTGCCATAAAGCCCAGATCTCTAAAGTGCTGCAGTGATAGTTGTCTTTATGAAATTTTGCCCCATCTCCACACAGGATATCCGGAACTTAGTCAGAGTGCCCATTGGTTTCTTGGTCACCTCTCTTACTAACACCCTTCTCCCTAAGTTGCTGGTTATGCCACACTTCCTCCATTTGCGATTTATGGAGGCCACTGTGCTTTTTGGCATCTTCAGTGTAGCAGCAGTTTTTTGTAGCCTTCCCCAGATCTGTGCACTGCAACAATCCTGTCTCTGAGCTCTGCAGGCAGTTCATTTGACCTCATAGCTTGCTTTTTGCTGTAATTTGTATTGTCAGCTGTGAGGCCCTCTATAGAAAGGTGTGTGACTTCATAATCATGTCTAATCAGTACACTTTTCCACGGGTAGACTCTAGACAAGGAGTAGAAAAATCTTCATATCAATGATCACAAGAAATGGAAAGCACCTGAGCTAATCCTCAAATGTTATTGCAAAGAGTCAGAATACTTAACGTGATTTCCATTTATTCTAAATACAAAAAATCATTACAGACCTTTCCAGAATTCTGTTACTTGTCATTATGGCATTGTGGGACACTAGGTGTAGATTAATGAGAAAAAAAATCAAAGATTGTAATATCAGGCTGCAACATAACGAAATTAAGAAAAAAAAATTAAGAGGATCTGAACACTTTCTGAATCAACTGTAAGTGAAATAAGAAACCATACTTCATTACATTTGCAGAACATAGAATTACCTCATCCCAGACTCGAGAAGCTTAAAATTCCCTCTGCTACTCTCATCCAAACTAAGGTATGATATCAAAAGTAATTTTCTTTACTGAATTTTTTTATGATGAATGAATAAAAGATTTTGATATACAAACCCGGTTCCAAAAAAGTTGGGACACTGTACAAATTAAATAAAAAAGGAATGCAATAATTTACAAACCTTATAAACTTATATTTTATTCACAATAGAATATAGCTAAAATATCAAATGTTGAAAGTGAGACATTTTGAAATGTCATGCTAAATATTGGTTACCGTATTTTTCGGACTATAAGCCGCTACTTTTCCCCCACGTTTTGAACCCCGCGGCTTAAACAACGAAGCGGCTTATTTATGAATTTTTCCTGGGTTTTTCCCGGTTTCACAAACTTCAAGCCAGAAAACTGAGCCCCATAACATTAGACCAATGAAATTTCCAAACAGAAACTAAAAAACCACCTCACCTGTGTTCTGAGCTGCACGGCATCGAGAGAAAAAAAGTTTTTTTCAAACGCACGACGATGAAAAAAGAAAAACTCCCGAGAGAAATAGTTGTGAAAGGAAGGATCTTGTATCTAAACAGTAGCCTACCAGCAGGCTATTCCCAAAATGCCGCTCTGCTCTTAAAGGAGCCACAACATATTTCACCCGTTACACCATGTAACAGACACTGTCTTTCGTTAAAGCCTGTGTAAAGTTCATTAGTTTCAGTGTAGACAGTGTAGCGGCTTATAGACAGGTGTTGCTTATTTATGTTTAAAATAAAAATCTTTGTCAAATTCAGTGGTTGCGGCTTATATATGGGTACGCTTTATAATCCGGAAATTACGGTAATTTTGGATTTCATTAGAGCTACACATACCAAAAAAATTGGGACAGGTAGCATTAAGAGGCCGGAAAAGTTAAATGTACATATAAGGAACAGCTGGAGGACCAATTTGCAACTTATTAGGTCAATTGGCAACATGATTGGGTATCAAAAGAGCCTCTCAGCGTGGCAGTGTCTCTCAGAAGTCAAGATGGGCAGAGGATCACCAATTCCCCCAATGCTGCGGTGAAAAATAGTGGAGCAATATCAGAAAGGAGTTTCTCAGAGGAAAATTGCAAAGAGATTGAAGTTAATATCATCTACAGTGCATAATATCATCCAAAGTTTTAAAGAAATAGGAACAATCTCTGTGCGTAAGGGTCAAGGCCGGAAAACCATACTGGATGCCTGTGATCTTTGGGCCCTTAGACGGCACTGCATCACATACAGGTATGCTACTGTGATGGAAATCACAACATGGGCTCAGGAATACTTCCTGAAAACATTGTCGGTTAACACAATCCACTATGCCATTCGCCGATGCCGGCTAAAACTCTATAGGTCAAAAAAGAAGCCAAATCTAAACATGATCCAGAAGCGCAGGCGTTTTTCTCTGGGCCAAAGCTCATTTAAAATGGACTGTGGCAAAACTGTTTTGTGGTCAGACGAATAAAAATGTTGTTATTTTTGGAAAACTCCAAAACAACCCAAGTTGTTATTAGCGCTCAGTTCAGAAGCCTACATCTCTGATGGTATGGGGTTGCATGAGTGCGTCTGGAATGGACTGCTTACACATCTGGAAAGGCACCATCAATGCTGAAAGGTATATACAAGTGCTAGAATGACATATGCTCCCATCCAGACGTCGCCTCTTTCCAGGAAGACCTTACATTTTCCAACATGACAATGCCAGACCACATACTGCATCAATTACAACATCATGGCTGCGTCGAAGAAGGATCCGGGTACTGAAATGGCCAGCTTGCAGTCCAGATCTTTCACCCATAGAAAACATTTGGCGCATCATAAAGAGGAAGATGCGACAAAGAAGACCTAAGATAGTTGAGCAACTAGAAGCATGTATTAGACAAGAATGGGACAACATATTCCTAAACTTGAGGAAACTTGTCCCCTCAGTCCCCAGACATTTGCAGACTGTTATAAAAAGAAGAGGGGATGCCATACAGTAGTAAACATGGCCTTGTCCCAACTTTTTGGAGATATGTTCTGAGATAAGTTTTAAATCAACTTATTTTTCCCTTAAAATTATACATTTTCTCAGTTTGAACATTTGATATGATAACTATGTTGTATTCTGAATAAAATATTGAAATTTTAAACTTCCACATCATTGCATTCTGTTTTTATTCACAATTTATACAGTGTCCCAACTTTTTTGTGTTTTTGGGTTTGAAGTTGCATGTCACATATAATTGTTAAAGTTCCTTTCATGCATACAACAAATTTGACAAACAGGATTTTTGTAGATATTTGCAGTTTTTAAAAAAATTTTTTGATATCTAAAAATTAAACTCAAATATTAATTGAAAATAACAAGAAACTAAAGTGTTCTATTTAAAGTGATGTAAAGCAAGATGCACTAAAAATGTTTTTAAAAACTACTTAGTTGTGTGTTTGTGTAGATAGTGAGAGGTGATGTACCCTGGACTGTAATTAATGTAAATTGCTTTCATGTTGATGAGATGGTGAGAGATACAGGGATGAACATTCTTCCGCTGTCACAGCTACTGCACAATTCCTCACACACACCTCCTATGGAAGCAGTACAATTACAGTAAGGCATGATTTATTTAGGTCCTTGACTGAACCAGTTCTTGCCAATTTTCTAATCTATATTATATATTCCAACCCTTTAATAAATTATATGAAGTATGATCATTCTATGAGATTAGTGAGTGTGAAGAGAAATATTTAAAGAAATATTTAAGTAACTTTATTTTTAAGAGTGTAATGAAATATGTGTTGTGACTAAACAAAAACGAAATACTGGAAACAGTAGAAACACCTAGTACAAAGTTAAATCAGAATCCTGACCTTTTTAATTGACAGACCACATAACTTTCTGCTAGTATTCACTGTCCAATTCATGTGTGGTTTTGCCTTTAACTGAGTTTGTTGTAGAAATCTGGAGGAAATCCTGTACGATAAGATAAGATAAGATAAGATAAGATAAGATAAGATAAGATAAGATAAGATAAGGAAATAATTATATTATTTTCCACCACAAATCTATTCCTCCAGATTTGAGTCAGTGATTATTAACAAAACAAAAATGTATATGCATTGGTAATATGTGTGTTCTGCTTCTATCTCTGTACAGAAAGGGTGCCAACTTTTACCACCAGTTGTTGAAGCCTAACAGCATCATGGGTTCTAAACTCAATTTGCATTCCCACAAGCAGCTCACAGACACACTACAGCTCAAACAATATAACACTTTACAGGTAAGCAAAGAGAAAGTGCAGAAAGTTTAATACTGTTAGATAGTTGTGACAATAATAGGAGAAAAAGGAGGAGGAGGAGGATCTAAAAAGGTTTGGACTATTGTAAAAAGCTTGGCAACCTAGTGAAACCAGAAAACCAGTAATAATTATGACACAAAAATAAATTTTCTGGGTTATTTAAGAGCATTAGGGGTGAAGTGAATTAAGTGAAGTAAACAGTTATTGCTCATTACAATTGCAGAACACAGAATTGCCTCACCTTGGGTCTGAGAAGCCTAAAAGTCCATCTGCTGATCTTATCCAAACTAAGGTTGGTTTGTGTTTTTTTGGAGAGAAGGTTATGAGTCTTTATATTGGCACATAGGTGCAAAACACATTAACAAACTAAAAATGCAACATGAAAACAAAAAATATTACAATCAAACAAAAAGTAAAATGAGCAAAATTGGGAAACACAACAGTAAAACCAAAACACAAAAAAATTGTGTTGTTTGTGGTTTTGCAGTTGCCATTTTAAAATTGGATGTTGTTTTTCTGGTTTGTTAATCTTCATTTTCAGTCCACTGTAGCTCCTGCTGAAAGTCTGAATCTGTAACTTATTTGCAACTTGTTCAGTAAATTCCTGTCCTGTATGTATGTGTGTAGCTAACGGCACCCACAAGCTGTCAGAATTCACATGGATTCTTCTACCAGATCTCACACCAGTGGCTCGGTCAGTACAGTTTGAGATTCAAAAATCATCATGACAAAAAAGACCTGCTTTAAAGACACACTGCCTACTACAGAAAAACACTAATACATGTATTTACTAGCATGAATGCATTCCATATTTTGTTTAAAAAATTTTAAACACATTGCATGGGACTATTTCAGCGCTTAATTTGTGAACATGTGAACAACATGTGAACTAATGTGCACCAAGCTCGCACAATGTTCTGTAGAATGTATGCCAAATGAAAGAAGGAAGTTTTCACTGTCAATGGCCATGGGAAAGTTAGCTTTTGTGGCTAAGGTATTTGTCACTTCTTCTTCTTTTTTTTATTTTTTTATTAACTAACAGTTTCTTCTTCTTTTACTCATAAACACCAGCATTTAGAACATGCAGGCTGTATCAGCATCTCACCACAGCTTTTTGACTGATATACAATGTTATATGATTTTCAATTAAATTTTATAATCTACAGAGTTTTCAATGTATATTGTCACATAGCGGCTTTACAGAAATAAATAGATTATATATTTTAACCTAATATTTTAACCTAACCTAAACATATACAGTGCACCCTGAAAGTATTCACATCACATTTTCCACATTTTGTTATGTTACAGCCTCCATACAATCCTGTCTCGGAAGTCTACAGACAATTCCTTGGATGTCATGGCTTGGTTTGTGCTCTGACATGCATTGTTAACTGTGGGCCTTGTATAGACAGGTGTGTGCCTTCCCAAATTATGTCCATTTAAGTGAATTTTCCACAGGTGGACTCCAATTAAGTTTTAGAAACATCTCAAGGATGATCAGTGGAAACAGGATGAACCTGAGCTCAATTTTGAGTGTCATGGCAAAGGCTGTGAATATTTACATACGTGAATGTTTATTATTATTATCATTTTTAATTATTTTTTGATATAAATTTGCAAAGATTTCAAACACACTTCTTTCATGTTGTCATTATGGGGTATTGTTTGTAGAATTTTGAGGAAAATATTGAATTGAATCTATTTTGGAATAAAGCTGTAACATAACAAAAAGTGCTGTAAATACTTTCCCGATGCACTGTATAATTTAACCTATTGAGCAAACTAGTGGTAACTCTAACCCTAGATATGGTATAATATGGTATATAAATAGTTGTCAGACATGTTTATTTACATGTAAAAGCATGTAAAGAAAAATTAAAGCTATACGTGCTTGATAATCAGTAGCCTTCTTGTAGTTGACACCACATTGATAGTAAAAGATCTTTTAATGGTGGCTCATTAATTTATATCAATCTTTCAAAAAACGTATAATGTTCATAAAGTCAACTCTGTGTTTAGTTCATTTGCTTGTCTTACCAGTCTTGCCCTATTGTAGTCGTTTTTGTTGAGGTATTGTTGCATCTATTGTTACATTGCTACAAAAATGGAACTTTTGAAAGCTGTATTCGAAACTTCTACACCAGGGGTGTCCAATCTTTTCCAGAAAGTGCCACTGTGGGTGAAGGTTTTCATTCTAACTAAGCAAGTCCAAAACAAATGTTACCTAATGATCTTCATTTTCAATCAGGTGTGACCATTGATTCAATGAAAACCTGCACCCACACTGGCCCTTTGTGAAAAAGATCTGACACCCCTGCTCTACAGGCAAGATTAGCTTTGCCACTTAATCACATAGTGAAGCAATTTACTGGGCTAGGAGTAGCACAAAAACAATTAATACTATTTTATTAGGTTCTTAATTCAGATTGTAAGGAGTTACCACTCTCTCCTACAGTCTTCTCCATTTTTTTTTTAGATTTGTAGTTTTCATTTAGTTTTTAATTTTATATCATATTAATCAAGTGCTGAGAATGTGCCTGTGAACTAATAAAAAACAAAGATTTTGCAAAGATTGGAAAAGGTGAAAGATTATGAAGTGAATATTGTCTGTACAAGAAGAATGTGTGTGAACTACTTGTATGTAACTAGTTATGAAAAGGCTACAAAATATTAATGTCCTTCTTGCAGTTCCTGATTGGATGGGGTTGGGGGGTTGCATGGATAATTTCTGGTCTTTTGTGTTTTTCTGATGTAGAAATTTTGCTAAATCTTGGTGACCTTGATTACCTTTTACCTTAAAAACACTGCACATATGTATGTCTACAATCGCTCAAAACAAGCTGCTAGACTGTCTTTCTAAAATTTATCTTCCTACTATCATTTTGGCAAATGTCAAGTCAAGAAGCTTTTATTGTCATTTCAACCATATATAGCTGATGCAGTACACAGTAAAATGAAACAATGTTTCTCCAGAACCCTGGTGCTACATAAAGCAACATAAGACAACAATCACAGAAACAGAAAAACACAGGGCCAAGGACTAGTAAGTGTCCTCGTCACATGAAGTGCATGAGTGCATCCTGGTGCAAACAGTGCAAAGACAACACAAGACAGTGCAAGACAACACAAGACAGTGCAAGACAAATACACAAAACACAAAATAGCTCCACCAGTAAACCTGTCGTAATGAGATGAAGTGAACAGTAGCAAAAATTTTAAAAGAATATTGCGCAAAAGAGCAAAAGAGCAAATAGCAGCAATCTAGGAAGATGTGCAAAACAGGATGTAAACAATTTATAGTAATGAGGTGATGTAGTGTGAGTGGTGCTGAATTACGGGTGTGCGAAGTGAGTACGAGTGTGTGTTGAGTCCGGGTTGTACAGATCAGTCACACAGTTTTGTGTGTGTGTGTGTGTGTGTGTGTGTGTGTGAGAGAGTTCAGTTCAGTTCAGTTCTTTGTTGAGAACTTTGCCTGATGTCTTGAGGGAAGAACGTGCAGTTTTTATGGGGGGAAAAATTATTAACTTTAAGCCATGGTGAAGTTCCAGCATGATTACAGGAACGTTTGCGTGATGGCGATCACAGAGACTTGGCTTGAGCCTACAACTGAATGATTTCGGAGAACCGGTGCGCATGGACCGGTAAGTGAGGGGTATGTATGTATATTAGAGAGAACTGGTGCAAATTAGTGTTGATTAAAGAGTATTTGCCTCGGGAGTTTCCTCAGTTGTTTGTCACAGTAGTTTACATTCATCTCCAAGCAAATGAGGATAATGCCGCAAGAGAGATTGAACGAGTGGTTCACAAATTGCAATCTGAATCTCCTGAAGCACACAGTTTTATTCTTGGAGATTTTAATAAATGCACATTGGAGAAATCATTGGGTCACTTCATCCAGTATGTAACCTGCCCAACATATAATTGTAAAATTTTGGATCTGTGTTATGGATCGGTTAAAGCAATTGAAATATCGCAAAACAGCATCAATTCCTCTAGGTACACCTGCACACATTTTTTTGCGATCAGGGCTTTGTAGGGGTCAAACATTTAAGCCCTTTGGCAAACAATTTGCCTTCTACAAAAGCCAAATATTTTAGATTTTGACTAGTCAGTCCAGAGAACCTGCTGACATATTTCTGCACCCAATTTACTGCATTTTCGTGCATAGTTGAGTTAATTAGCCTTGTTTTTCTATGTCAGAGGTTTGGCTTTTTGGCCACAATTCTTCCATAAAGACCCTTTCTGGCCAGCCTTCTTCCTGCCCATTTCTTTGTGTTTTGTGCATTTCTTTGTGCTGTGAAATGACGAGTCAAAATTGAGGGCACAAATCTTTTATGTGGTGAGAATCTTTTCTTAGGTAAGTTCCTAATGGTTGGTATTTATACTTTTATTGTGCATGTAATCAGCAAAAGAACACCACTGCAGTGGCAACAGCTGCACTGTATGAAGATGTGATAACCTCAAGATATATCAAACAGCAAAGACTTCAATCAGAGAAACCAGCACCGGATGTCTTTGGCATATTCAAAACATTTTGTTGCAAAATCATGTAAAAGCTATGGTAATAATCATCTGATTCATGTAGTAATTAATTTATTACTTAAAATAATAATGGTTTATTAAATGTTTTGCAAATGTAATCACTTTTTATGTATACTTTAAAATTATTTATATATATAAAATATGATGTGATGTATTATAGGGTTAAGAACAAAAGTTAATAGGTATCAAATTCTATCCAGCATTGCAATAGGTTTACTGAGCTCAGTGCTGAACTGAATACCGAAATTCTGAAGTGGCGCAACTTTTAAATTTTGTAATATCAACTAGCTTCTGAGAACTTGCAAAACAGGATGCAACTACATTGTTGTGAGTTCAGCAGTCATTGGTTTAGTGTCTTTTTAGATGCTTATTTGAGTTCATTCGCCTTTTTATTAATATTTCATTAGTTATTTTGTTATAGGTTACATAAATCTATATTCTAAAGATGAATTTCTGAGCCCGGCCTGAAATATTCAGTCACTGGGTTTTTATTTTTCACTTGTATACATAAGCCTTTATGTTCCAGTCTATTTTTCGGCTCGTAAAATAATTGAATCCTAAAAAAGTACCACACACACACACACACACACACACACACACACACACTGTCCACTGTATGCATATGTAGAGTTGTTCATTTCAAACATCAAAAAAGGTGATCTCTGTGACTATGACATGGATGTTGGTGCCAGACAAACTGGTTTAAGTATTTCAGAAAATGATGAAAAGACTCCAAAGCAGTTTGTAGTGCTTACACAGAGTGAGTCATGCATACAGGAAGTCTACAATAACTCAGATAAACACTTTCTCCAACCATGCTAAAAAGAAAACATCTAATGTCAGGAGATACTTAGGAGATACTCCTAGTCAGGTCACACTACTGTCATTAAAGAACAAGGGGCTGATGCTACAGTGGACCACTGGATAATTTAAACTGAATAGTTAAAGACTGAAAATACTTTTGCTAGTTTTTAGCTGGCCATTTGTGTAAGTGTACATTTTGCCTGTGCAATCTTATTTGATTTTGAGAAATATACTTATCCTTGTTGGTGAAATGGTGTGGTAGGCTTCATTCTGCACTTAGTTATTTACATAAATTAAAACAATTTCTGAAATACCTGTAAGTGTAAAAGTATTATTTTGCAACATGACTTGAACATAAGTATAAAACATAATGGCCATAATTGTTGAAATGAAAGACCCAAGAAATGTCTATTGTTAAACTAAATAAAAAAAATAATAAGTGCAGGTATCTGTATCTGCAGTGGTTGTAAAAAAAAAAAAAATTTCATTGATCATCTATACAACACATTGCAGATACAAAGGCAGGGCTTGTTTCATACAGTGAAATTTTGAAACTCAATTTTATGACTCAATACTTACATATGCAAGGCAAATTCATTCTAGAAAAAAGTTTGTTTCCTTTAGTACATTAAAGCATTTCCTGTTAAAAAAACAATGTCTGTTTTTTTATGCATGGTGTAGCAGCTAGGCAGTGGAATGTACAGAATTGTGGGGCAAACTGTTTATCTGACATTAATAAGGGTATTAAAATGCATACAGTATGTTAAAATGGAACACCAAAACTTGTTGAATATTCAAACAATACTTCCTAAATTGTCACGGTCAAAGGCAGGCAAGAAAAACATTGATCTTTTTC
This sequence comes from Silurus aristotelis, assembly GCF_946808225.1. NCBI lineage: Eukaryota > Metazoa > Chordata > Actinopteri > Siluriformes > Siluridae > Silurus > Silurus aristotelis. The sequence continues at coordinate 18,115,982 of NC_139579.1, forward strand.
ACTCTGATTTCCTATTGGGTCCCCAGATAATGCATATAAAATTTTGAAAAGGGTCTTTCAAAACATACACATTCACAAAATGTACATAGCTTATGCATGTCATCAGAGTTTGATCAAATAAACATAATTCACATGGTTTCATTTAACATGTCATTTTTCCACTAAAACCTCCTGTGTCCCTCCACTTGACCTCAGCCAGGTACAATTTTTCTGTTCATCTTCTCGTGATGACAGAAATAGTCCTGTCTCTTGTCTAGAAAGGAAGCACGTGCACATGCTTCTGCAGATCTCCTTGCGCATGTTGTCACTGGCCAGCACATACAGAATTGGGTTCATAGCACTATTAAGAGTGGACAGTCCCAGTGAGATGGTGTAAGATGAGTACATTGTTGTGACAAAGGTACAGGATCTTGCTGAGAAATGGTAACTGACAGCCCGTAGCAAAAGAATAATGTGATAGGGTGCAAAGCAGATCAGGTAGAGCACGATTACTGCCAGAACGAGGTAACGGACTTTCGTCTTCTGCTCTGAACTCAGACCTTCACTGGCCTGGACTATAGACAGAATGGCTCGATTGGTGACGAGCAGAATGCACAGTGGAATCAAGAACCCAATAACAAAGCGTACATAGTTGAAGGCAGTAACGGTGGCTGTGCTCTGGCCAGGCTCAAAGCACAGTCCCTTCTTATCTGTGTCACCCTCTGGCATGATGAACACCGGCATGTGTCCCAGTCCCACTAAAACTACGATCACCGAGGTGACTAGCACAGCCCATTTGATCTGCCGTAGATCTCGAGATTTCAAAGAATACACAACAGCAATGTAGCGGTCCACAGACACACAGCACAAGAGGAAAATGCTGATATACATGTTGTTAAAAAAGATATATCCTGTCATTTTACAAGCCAAAGAGCTAAATTGCCAGAAATGACCTTTGTGTATATAAATGGCCCATGAGGGTAACGTGCCTAAATACATCAGATCACACACAGACAGACTCAGCAGATAAATTCCCAAAACATTCTTGTTTTGCACCTCAAGGTAAGTGAGATAGATGGTGACGAGGTTAGCAGGTACTCCCACAATGAGAACAATGCCATACAAAATTAAAAGTGGAAGTCTGTCGTTTTCATAGGGAAGGCTGCAGTTGACATTACTCAGTGATGAGTTCAATTCATTGAAAGAGTGGTTATTTGCTCCCATGGTCACTAAACACTAAAACATTGGCAAAAAGAGACAGAGACTGAATCAGTAATCTGTATAATAAAAGATACAGTTCCATTTAAAAAAAATGTAATGTATTGCCTACTTCTGTCACATGCTTTAAAAAGACATGTTTATTTTTTTTTTTAGCATGATCTCTTCCATTTAAGTGGCTTTTAGATGGTTGGCTATTTGTTTGCTACCAGTAAAACCATTTCTGTGCAAAATGGTTAAATAACATTGTAGCATTGCTAATACAAACCAGTAATAGTCACCAATTGTAGCTTAATTTACTTCTATTAAGAATTAGCTATATTATCACATCCTAATCCTTGTATAAGTGTTTCACAAGGAAGATAAAAGTTTCAAGTTCTCTAAAACACTTTGTACGAATGAATGCAGGGCAAAAGCTGAATGGTTGTGATAACTTTTATATTCAATTAAATCAAAACCAAATACATAATATATTAATTAGCTTCAATTTTGTGAATAAGCCTACAAATGTCATTATTGTAAAAAAATATATATATAAAACATGTTTTTTAAACTATTTAAAAACAAACATTACCAGTCTGTTAAAGCACATGTATATAGAAGATTATTCAATTTTTACAATTATTATTTGAATTATAAGCAAAATCTTTAGAATACTTACATAGAAACAAGCACGTAGAGATGTTCTAAATGATTTGCACGCGGTGCTTTCATAAGAAAAAAAGAAACAGAGTTACACATCCGTTTTTGGGTTGCACATCCCCCACACTAAAAGTCAAAACCACCCACCTTTCTTTGTTCTTAAGTGTAATGATGAATTTTTCACTTACACTGTTATAGAGAACATATATCAACTCAGTGTTACAAGAATAATCTAAAGCACTTCAGCTGACCAGAGAAGACATTTAATATCAGCTGTACTTGGCCATGTAAAGCCAATCTCTTTGATTTTTATTTGACTGAACTTAAAGATAAAGTTTTTTTTCTTTATTAATATAAATATACTTTAAATATAAAGTACGGTGGCCGAGAAGTGCAAAACACATTAACAAATCCAAAAACAAATTAACAAATCCAAAAACAAATTAACAAATCCAAAAACAAATTAACAAATCCAAAAACAAATCAACAAATCCGAAAACAAAACAACAAATCCAAAAACACATTAACAAATCCGAAAACAAATTAACAAATTAGAAAACACTAACAAATCCAAAAACAGCGGCGGTTAGAGCACCAAATCCTAACCACTAGACCACCAAGGAACCCAAACTGTAATCAACAATAACAGAGACGACTTTCTGGTTAATAATATACTTCTGTTGGTAAAATTTTATATACAAAATCGAAATACTTGAAACCAACGTTTTGTTTTTGCATTTTATAATGAGTTTATTTCTTTCACAACAGCCCTAAAAGTGATTAGAAAGAAAAATGCAATGAATCTTTTGTCCTTTATAGAAAAATATGATTTACAGGATAAACCATAGCCCTGTTTATTTTTACCCTTTTTTTTTACTTTAATTTGATGATTATTATTATAAATTGTATTTATGTATGTGTATATATTTATATTTTTATGCACCTGTTCTGTGTATTGTAATGTAAATTGTACATGTTATTGCCATGTTGTTTGTATATGGTTAATTGCTTAATAAAAACATAAATAAATTAATAAATTAATAAATAAATAAATAAGACAGACCGGAAAAGGTAGGTATAGTTTGTGAACGTAAACTTACAGATCATTGGACAAGACACCTGTCAGTCAAGATATACAGGTGAATGACAGGTGTCTCGTCCAATGATCTGTAAGTTTCCATTCACAAACTACCTACCTTTTCCGGTTTGTCTAAACCGTTGCACGAAACACATTAACAAATCCAAAAAACACAACGACAAGCCAGACAAACCGGAAAAGGTAGGTATAGTTTGCGAATGGAAACTTACAGATCATTGGACGAGACACCTGTCACTCACCTGTATATCTTGACTGACAGGTGTCTTGTCCAATGATTTGTTTTTGGATTTGTTAATTTGTTTTTGGGTTTGTTAATTTGTTTTTGGATTTGGTAATTTGTTTTTGGATTTGTTGTTTTGTTTTTGGGTTTGTTAATTTGTTTTTGGATTTGTTGTTTTGTTTTTGGATTTGTTAATTTGTTTTTGGATTTGTTAATTTGTTTTAGGATTTGTTAATGTGTTTTGCACTTCTCAGCCACCGTAATAAAGTGTTTAATTATACACAAACACATGCATCATCTCTCTTGCACTAATTATCTGTCAATCAAACTCAGTCAAACTTACTTATTGTTCCTGTTCAGTACAGCTCTGGGCTTAACCTGTAACAAGGCCAGTTGTGACATCTTGTCAAACCCAGTCGAGTATTCTTGCTAAATTATCTATTATTTACTCTGTCAAGCTTAGTTATTGTTCCTGTTCAGTAAATCCATCTATAACCACCACAATTCTATAAAATTGCTTTAAATGTTTTTTTTCTCCAAAATAATTTATATGCATGTCCAGATTTGTTTAGATTTGCCATGTTATGGGGCTGTATATATATATATATATATATATATATATATATATATATATATATATATATATATATATATATATACAGTGGGTACGGAAAGTATTCAGACCCCCTTAAATTTTTTACTTTTTGTTATATTGCAGCCATTTGTTAAAATCATTTAAGTTTATTTCTTTTCCTCATGAATGTACACATAGCACCCCATACTGACAGAAAAACACAGAATTGTTGACCTTTTTGCAGATTTATTAAAAAAGAAAAACTGAAATATCACATGGTCCTAAGTATTCAGACCCTTTGCTGTGACACTCATATATTTAACTCAGGTGCTCTCCATTTCTTTTGATCATCCTTGAGATGGTTCTACACCTTCATTTGAGTCCAGAAATTTTTGATTATACTGATTGGACTTGATTAGGAAAGCCACACACCTGTTTATATAAGACCTTACAGATCACAATGCATGTCAGAGCAAATGAGAATAATTAATGTCAAAGGAACTGCCTTAAGAGCTCAGAGACAGAACTGTGGCAAGGCACAGATCTGGCCAAGGTTCCAAAAAAATATTTGCTGCACTTAAGGTTCCTAAGAGCACAGTGGCCTCCATAATCCTCAAATGGAAGACGTTTGGGACGACCAGAACCATTCCTAGAGCTGGCCGTCCGGCCAAACTGAGCTATCGGGGGAGAAGAGCCTTGGTGAGAGAGGTAAAGAAGAACCCAAAGATCACTGTGGCTGAGCTCCAGAGATGCAGTCGGGAGATGGGAGAAAGTTGTAGAAAGTCAACCATCACTGCAGCCCTTCACCAGTGGGGCTTTATAGCAGAGTGGCCCGACGGAAGCCTCTCCTCAGTGCAGGACACATGAAAACCCGCATGGAGTTCTCCAAGATGGTGAGAAATAAGATTCTCTGGTCTGATGAGACCAAGATAGAACTTTTTGGCCTTAATTCTAAGCGGTATGTGTGGAGAAAACCAGGCACTGCTCATCACCTGTCCAGTACAGTCTCAACAATGAAGCATGGTGGTGGCAGCATCATGCTGTGGGGGTGTTTTACAGCTGTAGGGACAGGACGACTGGTTGCAATCAAGGGAAAGATGAATGCGGCCAAGCACAGGGATATCCTGGACAAAAACCTTCTCCAGAGTGCTTTGGACCTCAGACTGGGCTGAAGGTTTACCTTCCAACAAGACAATGACCCTAAGCACACAGCTAAAATAACGATGGAGTGGCTTCACAACAACTCTGTGACTTTTCTTGAATGGCTCAGCCAGAGCAATGACTTAAACCCAATTGAGCATCTCTGGAGAGACCTAAAAATAGCTGTCCACCAACGTTTACCGTCCAACCTGACAGAACTGAAGAGGATCTGCAAGGAGGAATGGCAGAGGATCCCCAAATCCAGGTGTGAAAGACTTGTTGCATCTTTCCAAAAAAGACTCCTGGCTGTATTAGATCAAAAGGGGGCTTCTACTAAATACTGAGCAAAGGGTCTGAATACTTAGGACCATGTGATATTTTAGTTTTTCTTTTTTAATAAATCTGCAACAGTGTCAACAATTCTGTGTTTTTCTGTCAATATAGGGTGCTATGTGTACATTAATTAGGAAAAGAAATGAACTTAAATGATTTTAGCAAATGGCTGCAAAATAAAAAAGAGTGAAAAATTTAAGGGGGTCTGAATACTTTCCGTACCCACTGTGTATATATATATATATATACAGTGAGGAAAATAAGTATTTGAACACCCTGCTATTTTGCAAGTTCTCCCACTTTGAAATCATGGAGGGGTCTGAAATTGTCATCGTAGGTGCATGTCCACTGTGAGAGACATGATCTAAAAAAATAAATCCCGAAATCACAATATATGATTTTTAAACTATTTATTTGTATGATACAGCTGCAAATAAGTATTTGAACACCTGAGAAAGTCAATGTTAATATTTGGTACAGTAGCCTTTGTTTGCAATTACAGAGGTCAAACGTTTCCTGTAGTTTTTCACCAGGTTTGCACACACTGCAGGAGGGATTTTGGCCCACTCCTCCGCACAGATCTTCTCTAGATCAGTAAGGTTTCTGGCCTGTCGCTGAGAAACAGGGAGTTTGAGCTCCCTCCAAAGATTCTCTATTGGGTTTAGGTCTGTAGGGACGGTGTTCTTGGGATGGTACTCATCATTCTTCTTCCTCCAAACACGTTTAGTGGAATTCTGACCCAAAGGTTCTATTTTGGTCTCATCTGACCACATGACTTTCTCCCATGACTCCTCTGGATCATCCAAATGGTCATTGGCAAACTTAAGACGTGCCTGGACATATGCTGGTTTAAGCAGGGGAACCTTCCGTGCCATGCATGATTTCAAACCATGACGTCTTAGTGTATTACCAACAGTAACCTTGGAAACGGTGGTCCCAGCTCTTTTCAGGTCATTGACCAGCTTCTCCCGTGTAGTTCTGGGCTGATTTCTCACCTTCCTTAGGATCATTGAGACCCCACGAGGTGAGATATTGCATGGAGCCCCAGTCTGAGGGAGATTGACAGTCATGTTTAGCTTCTTCCATTTTCTAATGATTGCCCTAACAGTGGACCTTTTTTCACCAAGCTGCTTGGCAATTTCCCCGTAGCCCTTTCCAGCCTTGTGGAGGTGTACAATTTTGTCTCTAGTGTCTTTGGACAGCTCTTTGGTCTTGGCTATGTTAGTAGTTGGATTCTTACTGATTGTATGGGGTGGACAGGTGTCTTTATGCAGCTAACGACCTCAAACAGGTGCATCTAATTTAGGATAATAAATGTAGTGGAGGTGGACATTTTAAAGGCAGACTAACAGGTCTTTGAGGGTCAGAATTCTAGCTGATAGACAGGTGTTCAAATACTTATTTGCAGCTGTATCATACAAATAGATAGTTTAGAAATCATATATTGTGATTTCTGTATTTTTTTTTTAGATTATGTCTCTCACAGTGGACATGCACCTACGATGAAAATTTCAGACCCCTCCATGATTTCTAAGTGGGAGAACTTGCAAAATATCAGGGTGTTCAAATACTTATTTTCCTCACTGTATATATATATATATATATATATATATATATATATATATATATATATATATATATATATATATATATATATATACAGATACAGTGAGGAAAATAAGTATTTGAACATATATATATATATTTGAACAGATACAGTGAGGAAAATAAGTATTTGAACATATATATATATTTGAACAAATATATATATATTTCTCCCATGCTATGAGGCACACTGGGCAGATGGCTTACTGTTTCTGTTTATATCTGGTAAGGACTCTTGCTGCTGAATTTTTGACTAGCTGAAGATTTACTTACTAGAATATCCAGACAGTAAAGCATTACAGTAATATAGTTTAGATGTAAAAAAAAAAAAAAAGCATGAACTAGATTTTTTCTGCATCCTGTACCATCATATTTCTTATGTTAACAATGTTTCTAAGTTGAAAGAAGGCTATCTTAGTAATTTTCTTCACACGAGCCTAAAGGGAAATACTAGAATTAATAATCACACCATGGTGTTTCTATAATTCAGGAGGCTCTCCACCCATGTTATTTAGTTTGTCACCATTTACGTTCTAATTTCAGAGTGGTCTGTTGTGTGTATGATTATTATACCACAGTGCAAATGTTTAGGGGGAGCTACATCATCTAGAGTATAACAGCACGTTGATTCTAGATGTTCAGAAGCCTAGTTGAGCTCTGCGGTAATAATGGTAATGGTAAGAAATGATATTAACTTTGGGAGATTATTGATAAAACTTGCTGCTTAGTTGACATGAATGTACTTTTGACACGGTAACATTCCGAGGAACATAATGATCTGGAATAACTTCAGACTCTGGAATTATGACTATTTTTTTTATTTTTTTATATTTAATTGAATTGTTAGTATTATTGTCCACCACTATGAGTGGGTCCTATGACTTTCTGATTAATTCCTGCTGAATCTAGATTGGACACAACTGCTGTTCTTAAGGGTTAGGGTCAGGATTATCAAAATTAATATTAAAGCCACCGACAATTAATGCTTTTTCTAAAGAAGTAGCTAGGTTTGAAATGAAATCTGCAAATTCTACAAGTTATCAGAATAGGGCCCTGGAAAGCTATAAATAATAATTAATAGAATTGACTGACTAGACTTGTTTTTGAATGCTACATATTTTATGTTGGTGTAAAGAACTACAGAAAGCAGTCATGTGTTCACATGAATGGGACATGTATTCAGTTAACAAAAATGGCTAGCAGAGGAGCATTTTCAATTCAATTCAATTCATTTTTATTTGTATAGCGCTTTTAACAATGAACATTTTCTCAAAGCAGCTTTACACAGATTATTAAAAGGTGATTAAAAGTGAATATGTTCTTTATAAGTACGTTTGTCCCTGATGAGCGAGCCGGTGGCGACTGTGGCAAGGAAAAACTCCCCGAGATGGCATAAGGAAGAAACCTTGAGAGGAACCAGACTCAAGAGGGAACCCATCCTCATCTGGGTTGCACCGAATGTCCATTTATAGCAGATATACGATGTTGCGGGGTACAGTGATGATGATCAGAAGCGAAATGTAGTCCTGAGTCAATGTAGCAGACTGTTGACATTAACTACAGTCCAATCCATCCTCAAAGCTTTCGTTCTTACTGCGGAATTTCATAGAACCACCCAAGGCGTTGATGAGAAACTGTCCAAGAATAAACAAAATAAACATATGTAACCTTTGGATTTAACAGAAATAACCTAAAAAACCTATGGTTTTGACAAAAAAAAAAAAAAAACAAGAAATAAACAGCTCAATAAATAAAATTTTTATATAAAATAATCTATACTCAGTTGTTAAAGTGCAACATGTGAAAAACAAAAACCGTCATTTTGACTTTAAATATAATTTTAAGGGGAGGTGGACAAAACTGTTATAGTATGTGGGCACTGTGGCATAAGAAAGCCATGTAAAAGTAGCATTACGTAATGCCATGCATCTAAAGTGACATCACCCTGCTGTGCCAATGCAGGGATCAGACCAAAATAACCACAGCAACAGCTTCTTACCACCATTAAGCGATTACCAAATCTATTGTAATGTTTATCTCTGCAGACGTGAGGCCATACTCTGTTGTGGACAACAAAGGATTTAAAAATATGAAAGTTGAAAGTGCTTGAGCCACGCTACGAAATGCCCTCACGCACCCAGAGAGGAGGTGGCGTCGCACAGGGCAGCAAGCAGAATGCCAATGGATAGTGGTAATTTGCTGGTATGATGGAAACACAATTAGTAAAAATACCCTCACATTGCAAAGATGGTAATATGCTACCTTGCTGTGTCTGCCACTTTAATTTCTAGTGAGAAGGTGTTCTCCACCGCAGGTGACATAGTGACTGCTAAGAGTTCTACTCTTCCTCATAAAATGTAGTCATCCTCATCTTTTTGAATAATGTAATTATAAGCTTAGGTCTGTTTTCAGGTTTCAGTTTGTTTTTCACATGTTGCACTTTAACAACTGAGTATTAATTCTTTTATATTAAAATTTTTTTAATTGAGCTGTTTATTTCTTTTTTTTTTTCTTTTTTGTTAATTAATTTGGACTGTTAGTTTTGTGATCCATTGCACCACTAGTCCTATCTTTAGATTAAAAGTGCTGGCTGTGCATTCAGTTGTATCTATTTCAATGTTAATCAAGTTATTTAAAAAAAAAATACGTTCTAAGGATTCTGGGAAACACACAGTCTCAATATGGTGGACCATGAGTGATGACTCCGTGCAGCTAGCAGACAGTTGGTTTAGCATGTTTGTCTGTTTCCTGCCTTTGGCTTTGGATAGTCACTGGTTAACTTATCCTATTCTAATACTATGACCTATGCTGCAAGAAATGAGAGCAGCCCCTTCTCGAGTGCGATGGATACCATTCCACCCTAACAGACCAGCCTTGCCCTCAAAATTATTTTAAATTATCTATAAAGCCCATGTGGTTTTTGTAGCATCACTCAGACATCCAGCAGTTCAGACACCATAACCTGCTGTAAGTTACATCGCCACGCCACATTGGGATGGGGCCAGAGCAAATTATGGCATCAGACATTGCCTACACTGATTTACACACCTCTATAATGTTACTCTTAGTAACCTCTGACATCTTAGAGAACCTATGTTTGACTAAAAACCAAAGCTACACCTAAACTGTTCTGCTGGTGCTCCTAAGGGCTTTGCGAATATGCTGCCGAGTCGTCACCCACTCGCCAAGCTGCAAGGGCTCTAATGCCGGAGTCATGGAATTGCTGAGTTTGCCTAAGGCATCCAGACTTCCCGCTGCAGAACCTGGACTGCTCTCACACTCACTTATCCTCTCTTGACTCTGGATGTGCTTCTCAAATGCTGGGATTTTTTCCACCAGAGAGCTGACTAACTTACATTTCTCACAGATAAAATTAAGAAGTGATGGATAAGACTGACTATACATTCCACACTCCACACTGAATCAGCTGGATGCTCGACATATCGAAGAAATCACTGACCTTACCTTGTGTTTACCATAGTATGTGTGTGTTCAGTTCTGCCAAGGAATTGAAAAAGAAAAAGAGAAACAGAGCCGACAGAAAGTGGAGAATACAGGAAAACAAAACAATAATTCAAGATTATTTAAGGGAAGAGAGATAGAAACCTGACACAAACACGAAACTCACGACAAACAAATAAAAATCGGAAAGTTCAATCTTATTAATCCTTTAATATGTATGGAAAAAATATTTATATTTATATTAATTTACCTTACAAACATTAGGATGGAGGATGCTGAGGAAGACACCAACTGACAGGCTCAAATTGTAATAACACTACTGTCCAGCAGAGGCCGCAACGGACTCCTTTAAAATCACGTACAGAGTACGTTTGAATGTAAAAATATACAGCTGCTTTATTACAGGCGAGAAAGAAAAATACAAATATACAAATTAATAAAACTTACAGGTATAATGAAAAAGTACGACGTGTCACCTTAAAACAATAAATAAGACATCTGAATGAATAAATGAATGAATTAATGGATGAAGGAATATTGCTATTAAGTATACAAGTACTGTATGAGTAGGAGAATGCTGAGGATCAAGCCACCAGGAAGGAGGAAAGAGAGGACAGGGGGGTATGGAGACGGAAGATCCGCTGTGGCGACCTCTAATGGGAGAAGCCGAAAGAAAAAGAAGAAGACATACTTGCGAAAAAATTAACGAAATGCAATCAGTTGCTATTTAATAGAAATTACATGTAAAACGCAAAATAAATTCACGCATTTATTTTCTTTATTTTAATAAGTATTATTATAATTTACAATAATTCTGAGCAAGCCGGAAAAGGGAAACAGAAACCGTCTCGACAGGCGAGGTGCGCACACGGAGCTTTTACAATGTGACGCGTAATTCCGTTTCCAGTAATTTCTACGGGCAACAAAACCTGAGGTTCGCGTGTAGAGTGTTCCAGAAGTCGCCCGCTGACCGGAGCGTGTCTTCCCCTGTCGCGTAATAGAAATTAAAGAAGCATGGCTAAGTGGGGAGAGGGGGACCCTCGGTGGATCGTGGAAGAACGAGCGGATGCTACGAATGTCAACAATTGGCATTGGTAAGATGAGGAAAGGACGCGGTGCCGGCGTGCGGCTGTTGAGAGCCATCTTTGCTAACCGTGGTAGCAAAGCCTGCATCATCACCGGCACCGATCTCATCACCCAGCCTTATATATTTACATTTTACCAGTGTGACAGATACATAGCTGGGTTATTTGAGACTAATTGATCGCAAACCAGGTGTATTTGTGATCCACGTGGAGGTGGGTGGTAGTTAACGTAGACATGCAGCATTGTTTAACACGCTATGTGTTAGCATATTAATCATGCCATGGGCGCTCCTTTGCTTCGGATCTTGTTGATTTACTTCATCTAGATTTTCTATACGTGGATCGTTATATCTACACGCTGCCTATACAGACAAGAGCCACATGGCTTTAAGCAGATGCTCTCCAGCATGTTCTAGGTGTTTCTCCACATGATTAGTGCAGAGAAATCTGCGCTATTGTTTCAGGAAAATGTATTTCCTAGTGTTTCAGCAACGAGTTCTTCATACACAGTGACAAACATTCAATACAGGTTAGCACAGTATCTAAGTTCAATAATCCGTTTTCTGTCTTGGGCAGATTTGTGATTGATCAGGAGTAAATATAACGGAAATACCGGGTGTGAATCTGGTGTAGATTGTGGGTGGAACGCCGGTCAGCTGATGGGCAACATACCCAGATAAATGCCACCTACATTAACATCTATATGCATGTATTGTGGAGGTTAGAAGATATCAGAGGAAACATGGGGAAAACAGAAAACTCCACAAAAACAGTAACTGGTCGCACTCATCTTCCCTGTCTTTTTGTTTTCTTTTTCGGTTTGCATCAAGTCTTCCGAGTGAACCGTCCTGTGTGCAGTGATTATTTTTTTTTTTGGTCTTTTGGTTGTTGTTTTTTTTTTTTACGCAAACAATAACGGGCAAATATCGGCTTTTGCATTATAATTTTTTTAATGTTTGACAAATATTCTTTTTGTCCAAAGTTTTGATGTAATATTTGCAGTCCCTGTACCTAGGCTTTTTGTAAACTCAAGCTGTTGCTTTCTTGGTCAGGACGGAGAGGGATGCTACAAACTGGTCATCGGAGAAGTTGAAAGAGCTGCTGGTGGGCTTGCAAGTAGAAAACGACGAAGGCAAATGCGAAATCACAGAGGTCAGCAAGGTGGAAGGAGAGGCTTCGATCAACAACCGCAAAGGGAAGCTCATCTTCTTTTACGAGTGGAACTTAAAGGCCAAATGGAAAGGTGAGTACAATATAATCAGGTTGGCAGTTTTGTGTGTGTGTGTTGCTGCATAGCTGTCGCTATTTGTATAATATTTACATTTTTCACACCGGAGGCATATTTGTGTTATCTGTGATTTGAAATCTAAATATGTGAATGTTGAGCAAAGCGTATGACTCGCACTTTTTCTGTGGCTGAACTTTAACTGTCTTTCCATTGGTCAAATAACACAGTACATGTTGGGTAAGGTTTTACACAATGAAGTGAGCACATTAAAGATTCATGTTGGAATTAATAGAAAAAACAAATCTACGTGATGACCTGATAAGAGAGGATGCTTGTGAATGTAAGAAATGTTAAGCATCAGTGACAAAAAACTGCACAGTCAGTAAATGCATACAAGCGCCTGAGACAGTTTAGGATAAAATCATTATGGAGAGCTCTGTAGTTTAGGAAGGAAGGAATGGAAGGCAGGAGATATCAGCAAAAGGCTTTATTTTGCCACAGCCATGTTTTCTTACACAAACACACACACACACACACACACACTCAATATCACAGTCACAATTCTTTGCATGTTCATCTCTCAGCTCTCATCTGGGTCCTTATTATTGTCTGTCACTCACTGGAAAAGTGCACACTTATTAAAACGATGCTCTATGGGAGGTGGTAGTTTAGTGGTTAAGACATTGGATTTCTGATCTGAAGGTCATGAGTTCAGTCAAATCCCAGCATCACCGCTTATTTATTTGGAACTTTGGATAAGAGCATCTGCTGAATGCCATAAATGTAGATATAAATGCCCCGGAGTATGCTTCTAAGTAGGGCTGAAATGATTCCTCGAGTAACTTGATTACAAAAATGAATAGAGACAAATATTTTTAATCGATGCTTCGTTTAACTACATTGTGTTTCCCACGGACCATTACTATTGACTAGGGCTGGGCGATATGGCCTAAAAAAAAATCCCCGATTTTTTCACAAAAAATCCGATTTGCGATTTAAATCGATTTTTTACCCCCTGCTTAAAATCAACCTGCATATGACAAAGAAAATGTTCAAAAAAAAGTTTTCACTTTATTAAATGGGTTAAAGTGCAATCAGAAACAACAAGCCATTGTAAATTGTGAAAATAGAACGTAACATAACGTAAAATGAGCAAACCTACAAATAAAAATGTTTTATGAGTGTTTAAATGTGGAACATGATTGAAAATGCACCTGAGGTTTTGAGTGATTTTGCCTTTACTTTTCTCCAAAACTCCACAGTAAAATGAGATAAAATTTAACAATAAATTTTAAGTAATAGACAGGGACACTGTAAATTAGAAGTATTTGAAAGATTGAGCAAACCTATAAAGAAAAATGTTTTATGAGTTTGATTGTGGAACATGGTTAAAAATGCAGTGATGCTTGGAGTGATTTTGCCTTTACTTAAAAACTTCACAGAAAACTGAGTTGACATTTGAAATAAGAATATAATAGACAGGGAGATTCTAAATAAGAATTATTTAAAAGATTTAGCAAACCTCAAAAAATGTTTTATGAGTGTTTGATTGTGGTGATTCAAATGCTCTGATTGTTCTGTTTCTTAACGGAAACGCCGTTCTGAAGTGTCTTTACAGGTATTTTGACCGCTCCCACCACCCATACCGGAAGTGTACGATTAGACGCGCAACACTAAACAAAGTTCTTAACCTTTGTTCTTAACCTTTGTTTATATTCTTAACCGTGTATTTTCAACATGCGGCTGCTTAAGCGCAGTCTTGTGCTGCTGCTGTTTTGTTCATTTCGTAGGGCCTTACATCTCTCCCACTCGACAGCATGCCTCTGTTTGAGGTGCTGCAGTAAATTGCTTGCTCGCTGCCATGTTGTTTGTGTATCTCTATGGCAAACTCGCGCGGGAGAGTTCGTTCGAAACTATGGGAGCCCAGAGGGGAGCGTCGGCGGACATTAAAGAGAAAACCGATTTTTATTAAAACATATCGATGTAAACTACACATTCAAGTTACTCGATAAAATCGCTTTATCGCCCAGCCCTACTATTGACGCACCACCCGCTAAAGTCTGAAGCGAAATTTTAAGCAACTTTCCCGAGACAAGAAAAACCACATCACAATACTGTGTGAGATTTATTAAATAAATACATGAGTATGAATAAGTTTTATTAAACAAATAGTTTCCCCATAACCTACTCTACAGTGTCACTGCAGAGGGACTTTTTGAATGCACTGTATTTGTATTTTGATGTAATATGGCGGTTTAGTTTTCACAGATATTCTTGTATGAAATTTCAGCAATAAAATGTACATTTTTCTAAAAGAAACAAAGAACTTGTTCATTTTAAGAGACCCGTCTTATTTTCTTTCTTTTTAGTATTACACTTTAATAAAGAAAAAGTATTTCTTATCCGATTAATCGCTGGAATAATTGTTAGAATACTCGATTACTAAAATAATCGCTAGCAGCAGTCCTACGTTACCCCTCAGTTCCTTCGGTGCCGAGTTTCGCCCACGAAGTTCCTGTCAGTGGTTGTAAAGGAATTGTGTAGTGATTGTCTATGACTCTATAAAATGATAAGCAAGTATGCAGTAGTGTTCAAATGTGTCCAAATGATTTCTAACAATTTAGATATTACAAAGTTGAAGGAACAAGACTGTATAAAGTCTATACTTTTTGTTTTGTTGGGTTTTGTATATCAATGTTTTCTAACCTGGTTACTGAAGACTAATTTATTTAACGTTATTTGTACTTTCTTTTTCTTTTTTTTTTTGAACAGGAACATCAAAATCAGGGATCAAATACAAAGGTGAAATTGATGTTCCAAACCTTTCTGACGAAAATGATCAGGATGACCTTGACGTAAGTTCTTGTATTGCACAAAAACACCGATTAAAGTTACAATTTTATATTGATTTTTTATTTTACTATTCAAATTTCTGAATTAAAATCATTCTCAATTCCTAACTAATACTAACTATTGTTTAATGCTGTTTCTTCTCAAACTAATCGTGTCTTTCGTTTCTTGGTGGGGGACAGATCAGTGTGTCTCTTTGTAAAGATGAGCCTGACACACCACTCTTTACTCTGATGAAAAAGGAGGGGGCAAAGAAAGTCTGTGAAGCTCTGGTCAGCTACGTTGAGCTTCTCAAAACAGGTCAGCCATTCTCACGTTGCTTCTGACAGCCAGCATTGTTATAACTCCAGTAAAGGAGTAGTTGCCCTTACCCTGAACTTAACTATCACAAGACCAGTTCTAGATATATGAAAGTGCTATAAGTACGGCTGCACGATTTGGCAATGTCATGTTGCAAGTCCACTTGATTGGTTTCGTCAAGGAAATTGACACAAATTAGTGATGATGCTGAAATGTGTATTTTGTAAAACTATAAAGGTTTTCAAAATTAATAATATTTTTTACAAAATGCAATAACATTTTCATTAGTGTAAAAAATAATTTCTAAGGTACAGATGACTGAAATAAAACCAACAATTTTCACAAAAGAATTTAAACATTTTGTCCGAAAAAACGGGGAACGGCCTGCCGCTGCCCTCAGCCCATTAAAATTATTTACCTGTTTTTTGTTTTTTTTTATAAAGTTTAAGATACAGTGTATGTTTGCAAAATTGCCTGAATTCAAGTACGTAATCATTGTTATAAATGTGTTTCACAGCAACTTAAATTTAAGCGACTTAAATTTAGCAAATTCAGCAGTTTCTCTCTCTGCTCAGCGCCGGTGATCTTAAAGCTAAAATATCACCATGTAACAGAGTTGTCTGTTTATTGGCTACCAGTTCAGTGTCGGTCTGCTCGGCATCCGCCTTCACCTGGTCTCCACGCTGCGTGCCGCCAAAGTCATGTGACCACGTGTGCACTGCCTAAACTGAGACTATCTGGTCTTTTTTTGTTTTGTAAGTGGTGTGTAAAATCTGCAAACTGTTCTCAGAAAGTATTTGTCCACACATGCACTTATTTATTTAATTAAATCACAACGTTTGCCATCATGCAAGCTGATTTGTGCTACAATTAATCGTGCAGCACTAGCTATAAGCAATGTGAGGCTTTTTGATAGCGACTTGGCCCTCCACACCTTTAGTGGACTGTGGTATTCTGCAGTTACAGACAGGAAACACTAGAGGGCAACAAAATGCCAGGGTAGGTTTTAAATATCGAGACAGTTGCTGATTAACAATTAAAGTTCATATATATATATATATATATATATATATATATATATATATATATATATATATATATATATATATATATATATATATATATAAATAAAACAAATTGAAAAAACTTTTTTTCTTTTTTTTTTCTTTTTTTGGGAGGCAGGGGCTTTACGGCAGTCCTAAAATTTCTTTTCAATAAGTCTTTAATCGAGGTTTAGGACAATATTCCTTGCATTTATGGAATAGGTAGACACTCTTAAACAGAGTGGCCTGCAATAATGTCAGCTGAGCAGTTAAGGGTCTTGTACAGGGGCCCAGCAGTGGCACTGGGATTTGAACATCAACCCTTCTAAGTCAATGTCCTTACCACGGAGTTACCACTTCCCATTGTATGCTATATTTATACTGTATGTTCACGGCTTCATAATGAATTTGTCTGCATTTTTATTTGCGCAGAGTTCACACAGGGTATGATCTTGCCGACAGCGAACGGCATGACCAAACAGCCCATGTCTCAGACAAAAATTAAAATGGACAAAACCCAGGTAGGTGTGGACACTTCAAATTCCTAAATATATTATCCTTTAATAAGAATATTTTTGGAGTAACTGTTATTCATTAATTAAAATACTGGGGATCTGATCTGGCCTTTAATTTATGATCGACATTGTGTGTTCGTCCTGTACAGATTGGCTCAGGCAGCACAGCTCCTCCTCCGTGCACAGGAGTGAAGATTCCTACTTGCAAGTTCTCACTGAAAGACACTTTCCTCACTTCACCAGAGGAGCTTTACAGAGCTTTTGTCAACCAAGAGGTCAGTAGAATCCCATTTAATAAACACATGGAAAAGTGCTATTCTAAGTATTTACTTTTTTTTGTAATATTATGAGATGATTATATATGAATTATTTCAATAGCAATAATTGTGTGTGTGTGTGTGTGTGTGTGTGTGTGTGTAGATGGTGCAGGCGTTTACACACACTGATGCCACAGTTGAGGCAGAGAAGGGAGGCAAGTTTCGCCTGTTGGGTGGAAATGTATACGGCGAGTTCCAGGAGCTGGTGAGAATCTGCTTATTTATATTAGAAATATACAGAGATCTATGTGGGTAAAAGACAAAGATCACCTTGTAACTGTTTTAAATGGCTTTGGTTTGGATTTTGGTGTGACTGCAGTCCGCAGTTGAACAATTCATACGTGTGCATTCGCGTGATTCTACTGTTTGTTTAGCCGTACTCTTGTGGAACATCTTTATCTTTCTAAACATAGTGCTTCATAATCTACAATATACAATTTGAAAGATCTTTATATTACTTAATGTTGTATTTTTCCCCTTTCTATCTGTATAGAAGATGTTCTGGTGGATGTAAATAATTTTGGCTTAGTCATGGACAGTCGAGAAAATCATTTCGCAGCACGTCATACAATGTATGGTTGCGTATGCGATCAATACATTTAACATATAAGTAGACTACATCGCCTTATACAGAATAGACAGTTCTGTGGATGGAGACTGATAATGGCTTTGGGGTTCCCACAGGTTCCCGAGGAGAAGATAGTCATGAAATGGAGGTACAACACGTGGCCAAGCGGTAAGGGATGAAACTTTCAGAAACACCAAATCATGTTTGCATAATTAGTCTGCAGTAGTCTGGAGGACAGAGTTCCAAATTTCATTACATTGATCAATATAGCCAATAATAAATGCATAACTAAAGGGGTTTGTAAACATACTTTATCTGTTGCCTAATAATTTAAGTAGGGATATTTTGATTTATTGAAATTCATATCAACTGAGTGCACAGTCTCTTATATCATACAAAAATATTTAGTTGCTGAAAGAAAAAAAAATATGGGTATTTTTATTCAGGATAACTAAGTTTAATTTTAATATGAAACAGCCACAGCTTTCGCCTATAGCTGTTATACATTTATGATCAGCTTCCACTTCAATGAGAAATACCCTGATTATTAACCCTTTTCTTATTATAAAATCAACATAAAAATGTGTCCTTTGCTATAGTTAGGATTCAATTTAAAAGTAAAGTTTTCCATTTTCGCTATATTTTACTTTGTCTTGTACGTCTGTGTCTACGTGGGGATGTAGAGCACTATGCGACAGTGACGCTGACCTTCATAGACAAGGGCAACGAGACGGGGCTGAAGATCGAGTGTCGAGCAGTGCCAGAGAGCGAAGAGGACCGTACCCGAGAAGGCTGGCAGAGGTACTACTGCCAGGCCATCAAACAGACATTTGGCTTCGGTGCACGACTCTGCTGAGCTCCAGCTTCAACCATCACTGTTTTGGCAGATTTTCTTTTAGTTTTTTTTTTCTTCTTCACTATGTACAAATGAGCACCTGGAATGTGACTCTACTGAAAAACAGACTTAACATTGCACCATGTTCTACCTACCTTTCTGGTTTTGGTTTCAATGTTAAAAATAAATGAAAAATCCAAAAATCAGAAAAGAAAATGAATAGATACTATGATAGACATGGAGGAAGAAAGGGAGTCATTGTATTGTTTTTGTTTTATTCTTTCATGTATCTGCATACGTGTATAAAGAAACGTTTTTACTGTAGCGCAGGAAGATCTACATTTGGCACTCACCTCCTGACCTTGTCTTGAGAGGGGCATACTTGACTAGTGCCTTCTTTGGATTGAGTTTAATTTATGGATCTACGGCAAAGACGTGTTTGTCATGTAGGACTGAAGAAAGAATAAATCGTCAGACCACTAAATTAATTGTCAAATTTTTTTCTGATTGGATTTGACCAATATTAGAAAGTTTTCATTTCTATTCATGTTTATCAATATGATATCTTAAGGTCGAATAAATGTGATATATGCTAAAAAGTTTGTGCTCAGAAAAAGGACCCAGGCTTGAAACTGACCTGTATTGTATGTTCAGCAGCCTATATATTAGAATTAGTCTTGACTGCACAAAAGAGCTTTGTTTTTTTCCTTGTATGGTCTGCTTTTATATTAATTTCCCTGGTAGATTTTTGTCTGATTTATGTATCCACTGCAATTCAAGTGTTTTTGCAGAAGATGAGAATAGAAAAAAAAGAAGTATATGAACACACAGCAAAAAGTTTGTTTTAAATAAGGAACTGTTCTAGACTTATAGAAATCTGATTTTATTTATTTCATCTCTGCATAACAATTTGGAAACGGGTCACACTGTTCCATTCACATGTTTTCTTAAAAATAAAATGACCTTTTCATCATGCTCACACTTCTATTATAATGTCCAGTGCTTTTTACTTCTAAGTGTATCAGGAATTTAGTCAATATTTCAAACATTGTGTAGAATCCACAGTCCATCTTTACTGAAAACCCTTAAAACATCAGTGTTGTAGCTAAAATATGCATCCGCTTGTGTGCATTCTTGCAAAAGCCTATGTTCTTCTGGATAACAACAGGGATTAAAGTCAGGTAAGAAAGAGTACTGTACTTCTATGGCATTGATATTACATTAGCTCCTTAACATTTGACAGTCGCAGGTTCAACAACAGTTATGAATCCAACACAGGAAGAAAAAAAAGAAATAGTAGCAGTAGTGCTCTGAAAAAAGATCTCCCCTTTATAGAATAAACACAAACTCATTTTCCTTATAAGGATTTAAAACTTAGTTAAGTCATATTTTCACAAATCTATATATTGCCATTTCTTTTGTTCAATCAAATTCTACACGGTCATCTTTTCTTTACATTTTAATTGTTTTTCAGTAGCAAAAAATTACAAATTAAAAATTTTTTCTGGGAAATATTAAAAGAAAAACTTGTTGGGCCTTCATAAATATTGCTGCAGTTTTCACTGAGGTGAGCTACAGAGTCAATGACATTTGAACATAAATAATATTAGTGATGGTGCAACATGGAAAATATCTTATTCAACTTTTTTTTTAATTTGACCTTTTATCTATTCTTTATCTAAAGCAAATGAGAGAACCCAGGTCCTCGTGCTCCTGTTTAGCACACGCAGTCGAACAAAAGAATCCTAGGTGAGGGACTCACTGCAGCAGCTGCTATTCAGCAGCTGTTATCAAGGTGACTGTGTCTCCAGGCAGATGACAAGCTCCGACTCCTAACAAATGAGAGAGAAATCAAGCATAGGCAAAGCATATGACATACTATATATGAGATAAATATACTTTGACACTTATGCAGAGAGCTGCAGTGTGTGCACACATGTACATGTTCATAACTCACAGTGTCACCATGTCTAGACTGTTTTACATCTGGCACGTGAAGCTTAGTGCATGACATTAAAAGCTTTTCAAAATATTTCTTACACTAGAGGAGTCTGGAGGCTCTATATTATGCCTCTTAGGCAGCTCATCCTCCTCTGGTGATTTGGTTTTGATGGACTTGTTGTGCCACTTCTTTCTGGAAAAGAGGTCAAGATTTATTCTCGAAAGCACAGAGAGCACTACAATGCGACAGTGGATCCTTGGCAGAGCGTCTCCAAAACATTTAATTATGCGGCAACACTGCTAAGAAATAATCCATGTCTTGCGATAAGACAAAACTAGACATGAAATGGTCTTTTAGCTGAAAGTTGGATACTAACCTGTGCCCCAGACACTTCCCCTTGGCTTTGCTCTCTTTCGCTGCTGACGAGCCGGAGGCCTGTTCCGCAAGCTCCTTCAGGAAGTCGAACAGCTTCTCCGACTCAATGCATTGTTTCCTATAGGATAATAGTGAATGTTAAACAGAGGAACAATCAAGTGCACCGTTGCCCTTTACATACAAAGGCAAGAAGGAAGAGCAGAATAATAAATCAGTAAATTGGAAACAGTGGTTAACCTGTAATTAGAACCTTTTAAATCACTTACATGTGACTGATGGACATGACTCTGCTGTTCTTGGACTGTGTGATTAAGCTGGTCTTGGTGAGCAATGAGATCAAGAACATTTCCAGAGCTTTAGCTTAGCTGGAAGTCAGGGAACATAACAGAGGTAGTAATGCTGACGTTATTTATTTTTATTTTTTTACTAATCAGCAGATAGAACTTGGTGGGTGAAAAGCAAACAATGCTCCCAAAGGATACAGATGATCACCGGAACAGCAGTGGCCATCCTGCCCACCTCCGTGTCTTTCTGCATGATTTTCTTAATGCGACCCTGAATGGGAGATCAGCACAGGATGGCTCAGGGTCAGGAGCCTCCAGGCAGAGAAGAAGGAAAAAACTAACAAATGACTAAGAAACCTTAGGAATTACTCACGGGTGGGAAACGAACGTTGTACTTTCTTTTCTGTCCAGGCATCTCGGTCCTTTAAATACCCGCTTGTGGGTTACATTTTGATGCATTTGACAGGTCGGTATTTGGCCTTCCATTTGTTTACCTTCACAGGAAGTCCAGCGTCTGAAGTGAAGAAAGCCGAGAAGTGGAGGTGATCTTTACGCAGGCCACGCCCACACACCCACAATTACGTCAAAATTGTATTTTTTACAAAATTGTATTTGAATTAGTATTTAAATTAGTATTTTTTAAAATTGAATTTGGGTGACTGAATATACGTTTAGACATTTTTTTTTGTTGTTGACTCTTTTCATAAAGCAACATCTAATCATCCAGACACAATGTCTTGAGCTTTAAATGGCTAAATAATTTTATTTAATAATATATATATATATATATATATATATATATATATATATATATATATATATATATATATATATATATATATATATATATATATATATATCGGTTAAAAATTAAGCCAAATGTATGTCGTCGATATTCATTCAAGTAATCCTTTTATAATTATTTGTTTAATAACGTGGAAAAAGTATAGCATAATAGAAATAAGGGAATACAATTGTATTACGCATTTAATTGACCAGACGAGATCTCTAGCCAGTGGTTCGCGATGGATTTATTTAAGACTTAGATAAGTGTATATTTCCATAGCTTCCATAGTGCCATCAACTGAAATCAAATCAAGTAATCACCAGCAGAGGGCAAAATAACTACACTAGGTCTATTAATCAGGCGAGAGTTAGGATGAAATGCCAAAACATCTAGTGACATCTAGCGGCGATTGTGTGAAATACAACTCAACTCTTGACGCGTGGAAGATCCACATCCGATGATGACGTGTGTGAGATAATGCGTTTGGAATT
>NC_139579.1:18146373-18148873 GCF_946808225.1 Silurus aristotelis
ATCTAATAACCTGCGAGTACGTGTGCATTTTATTATATTAACCCATTAAATCCCAGCTCTTTCATAGATCGTGTGGGCGGGGCAATGATGGTTCCACAAGTTAACGCTCTTTTTTTTTTTTTTTTAAGATATTGGGTTTCAAGCCCCAGCACTGCCAAACTACCACAGTAGAGCACGGTATCACGACTGACCCTGCGCTCTGACCTCGGTTTCCTAACAAGTTGGGATATGCGAAGAAATAATTTTAATAGAGACAAATACAGGCTCCTTCCACAAATTTTTCCTTTTAGACAGCTCTATAGCACAGCTCTATGGCACCTTTCAGAATGAATATTCGAATCAGGCATGTATATCGACTGGAATGAAGTGTCATTTTTTTAGGACCATGGTGCAACAAACAGCAATACAGCAGCACAGTAGAGCAGAGTACATACAGTACAGCCTGCTAATTATTCCCCACATAAGAACAATAAACAGTAATGAAACAGTAAGCTGAATTTATTTTCACATCTTGTGAATTTACATTTTGTTTCATTTAAAGTGATAATATATTGCAAACTGCTGTGATCTGAATAATTAAGATGATAAACAACCAGTTAGTTATTTCTAACGAGCAGTGTGTTATTCTACTTATCACAGCTCTGACTCTTCAAATGTTCCCATCTCCTGTAGGGATGATTCAAATATGTGTAAAAGACCCTGTAATGGTGATTATATATAAAGATGCTAATGTCAACAATGGTAATTTATGTAGTTATAGTAGTATAGATAGCACCTTTCTCATGTTTATAAGATTAGTGACTCTGTTCATGTGTCCAATCATACCACCTACATAATAAGACGTCTCACTGGCCACATTAGTTTTTAATACTGTTATATACCCTACAATATTATAAATACTACACTACACTCACCACTATACTACACTCACTACATTACACTCGCAATGCTATACTACACTAACTTTACTCTTTCTGCTTTACTTACTACACTATACTACATTATACCCACCATACTATGCACACTACACTCAAAACGCTATACAACACTCAACAAACTCACTACATTAGTGTAGTGTAGTGAGTTGTGTATAGTGTACACAATGTTTCACCATGGACCATTATTACTGATGCACTACCTGCTAACACAACTCACTACACTACACTATGCTCACTACACTATACAACATTTACTATACTTACTGCACTATACACAACTCACTATACAACACTTACTATACTCACTACACTATACAACACTCACTATACTCACTACACTACACTATGGTCACTACACTATACAACACTTACTATACGCACTACACTATACAACACCCACTATACTCACTACACTATGCTTAAAACACTATGCACAACTCACTATACTCACTACACTAAACTATATTCACTACACTATATTCACCAGACTACACTATACTCACTAGGTAGTGTGGGTGGTACTCACCACACTACACTATACTCACTACACTATACTCACTACACCACACTACACTATACTCAACACACTACACTATACACAACTCACTACACTATACTCACTACACTACACTATACACAACTCACTATACTCACTACACTATACTCACTACACTATACACAACTCACTATACTCACTACACTACACTATTACTCACTACACTACACTATACTCACTACACCACACTACACTATACTCAACACACTACACTATACACAACTCACTATACTCACTACACTATACTCACTACACTATACACAACTCACTATACTCACCACACTACACTATACTCACTACACTATACTCAACACACTACACTATACACAACTCACTATACTCACTACACTATACTCACTACACTACACTATACACACTACACTACACTATACACAACTCACTATACTCACTACACTACACTATTACTCACTACACTACACTATTACTCACTACACTACACTATTACTCACTACACCACACTACACTATACTCAACACACTACACTATACACAACTCACTATACTCACTACACTATACTCACTACACTATACTCAACACACTACACTATACACAACTCACTATACTCACTACACTATACTCACTACACTATACACAACTCACTATACTCACCACACTACACTATACTCACTACACTATACTCAACACACTACACTATACACAACTCACTATACTCACTACACTATACTCACTACACTACACTATACACACTACACTACACTATACACAACTCACTATACTCACTACACTACACTATTACTCACTACACTACACTATTACTCACTACACTACACTATTACTCACTACACCACACTACACTATACTCAACACACTACACTATACACAACTCACTATACTCACTACACTACACTATACACAACTCACTATACTCACTACACTATACTCACTACACTATACACAACTCACTATACTCACTACACTATACTCACTACACTATACACAACTCACTATACTCACTACACTATAC
>NC_139579.1:18153873-18163873 GCF_946808225.1 Silurus aristotelis
ACTTGGATTCCTGAACTATGAGACCCAAACCTGCTCCAACATGACAATGCCCCTGTGCAAAAAGCCAGCTTCATGAACATATGGTTACCATGGGTTGTAGTGGACTGCACACCAAGTCTCCTCAGCCTACATCAATATTTGACTTTACGAACGGTCTTGAAGCTGAATGAGCGCAAATCTACACACCAGCACACTCCAAAATCTACTGGAACATCTTCCCAGAAGAGTGGGGGTTATTATACCAGCAAATGGGTAGTAAATTTAAAATGGGCACATACAAATCTTATGCTTAGGTATCCACAAACTTGTGTCCATATAGTAGTGTTCTTAGGTCTTTGGTTTTGAATGTCAGTACCACATGTAGATTAATGTTTCAGAAAATATTCTGTGCAACGTGTTGAAAGTTAATAATTACTTAAGTCATTTTTGAATAAAGATCTAGTTAAAGTTAAGCTTTTGTTTTCATATGGAAGTCATTCATCTTAACTAAATGCTTTATTCTGGTCAGGCCTCTAATAAATCTTGGGTGTACTGGGACCCAGGTATTAAATTTGAACTCAGATCACTATAGGTTTCCATTCACACATTTACACACACACACACACACACACACACACACACACACACACACACACACACCTAGGCATAATTTAAAGCAACCAAGAAGTCTACCTGCATGTTTTTTTTTTGGAATGTGGGAGAAACATTCCAAAAAAACCAGAGGAAACCCATATAATTAAGCTGAAAACCTCACCCAGATAGTATGCAGAGCTTACCTAGAGGTGTGAGGCAGCAATGTGCCACTGTGCCACCCAATACAGAAACAATGTACTGGAAAGATTTCTGACATTTCATGTAAAAACTAAAATCACACATAATTGCAGTGATCTTTTGAACAACAAAACATAGTTAGCTTATTGTTCTCATTAGTTGACACAAGTGTTACCAAGCAACACATTACCTGTTTATCAGCTTCTATCAATGTTCCTCATTTCCTCATACCCAGCAGTCAGCATCCCTTCTTCCTTGTTTTCTTTATCTGACATCCATTCATAATATCACTCTAATATTTACATAAATATAAGTTCGATGGAATCAGTGATCGTATTGGCATGCCCAAAGCGCACCAATTTTGGTACTCTATATAGTAAAGTGTGTCACTGTTGTTATGCTGTTCTATCAGCGCTTATGTGGAAGCTTCTTATCTAGTCAAACTCTATAACCAGACTAGATATATTATAATAAATAATAGTAAAAAAAATATATATATATATATGCTTAGTTCCTGCTTTTCTGTCATTTTCCTAATTGTATTTCCATTAATAACACTATCTGGTCAGTAATCTTTTGAAACATCTGAGAATTCTGGAATATTCATGAGTTTGAGGCAAAGTTACAACTTGTAATTCCCTGCTTGTAACTGGTAGAAAACACCACCTTAAGTCAACTTGGGTTGTCTCAACTGCTCTTTCTGTCCTCATTTACAGAGAGATATCAAATCAACATGGCTGTGTATGTGGAAGTAGTATCTTGCTCATTAAGATGTTGGACTCCTGGTCAGAAGGTTGTGAGTTCAAATTCCAGCATCACCAAAATGCCATTGCAGGGCCCTTAAACAAGGCCCTTCACTTCTTAACTGTAATTGTAAGTCCCTTTGGATAAGGGCATCTCCAGATGATGTACATGTACACTGTGAACAGTGTGAAGTCCCCCTTTTGCATAAGTTTATATAATTTTTTTTATTTCATTAGATCAGTTAATACAGAATAAAGAGTCCTGTTCAATCTATAATACCAGAATAAATTGCTGTTATCATTCACAAATTGATAATATTAGCCAGTTGTCTACTAGATAAAAGGTTACTACACAGGTTGTGCACGGTTGTTGCTATACTGCAGTTAAAGTCCAGAATGTTGCATTATTATTTAAAGTCTATTACAATAAGCCTCTTAGGGCTGCTGTGAATGGTTTGTTGAGGTTTGAAGTCTAGCTGTGCTGTAAGAGCAA
This sequence comes from Silurus aristotelis, assembly GCF_946808225.1. Classification (NCBI taxonomy): domain Eukaryota; kingdom Metazoa; phylum Chordata; class Actinopteri; order Siluriformes; family Siluridae; genus Silurus; species Silurus aristotelis. Next base: position 18,155,881 of record NC_139579.1, read on the forward strand.
ATAAAATTCACACTTTAATGGAAGCATCCATTTTATTTTATTTTTTCGTGTTGCACATCGAACATCCCCAGGTGAAAAATGACATCATTTAAAACTTGCAAATTACCATTAACAAGGCAGCATGAACACAGCATATGAGTAGCAATTATGACACGTGCCATATTGGTTTATTCCCAGCTTATGATTTTCCATTTAAAAATATTGCAAAAACCATAATGATCGTCCAAAATAGATTTCATAAAAATCACAAGAAAACATGTATTTCCACCATTTCAGGGTTAAGGAAAATACCAGATTGCATAATAGTATAATCAGATGTGCATTCGGGAACTGCAGCTGTCATAGAAAACACAGTGAATCTGTAGTTAATTCTGCAAGAATGTTCTGTTAATCGTGGCAAAAAAAACCCCCAAAAAAACAAACATATATTTTGACTTTAATCCTGTTACAAATTGTCTGTTTAAGAGTCGACATGGCCGAGATTTTCACTCTTAATGCTGCTATAGGTTTTTGAACATCTGTAGTGAACAGCACAAGGCAGAGAAGGAGCAAGCCGGTCATAAACACCCCCCCCCCCCCCCCTCCAGCATTTTAATCACTTTCTAATTATCATTACCATCAACATTATTTATAAAGTGTTCCCACTTCATCAAGTTCACAATTTATTGTAGGCCTGCTTAATTTTACTGTTTAAAAGCTATCTGCTTTTTTATTTGGTTAGTTTCAGTGACATCCTGGAGATATTTACCTGATGTTTAATCTATACTTGCCTAATGGTAGCTAAGTCAAACATACCCCGATTGATTTATTTTCACATTAATGAATTCTCCATTTGTCACTTTGCAGAAAGTGAAAGTTTACATATGTCAAGAGTAAGTGAGAAGCTTACAGAAAGTGTTTGTTGTGTACTGGAGAGTTCAAAACACCTATACAACATGCACTATATGGACAGAAGTATTGGGACACCTGACCTTTCCAGCCATTTGTGCTTTTTCACCGAACTGTTACCACAAAGTAGGAGGGACACGATTGTATAGGATAGTCATTGGATACAGTGGCAGTTTAATTTTCCCTTTACTCGAACCAGGAGACTAAAACCTGTTCCAGTATGACTATACCCTTGTGGGCAAAGCCAGCTCGATGAGATGTGATTTCCATGTGTTGGAGTAGAGTATCTTGAATGGCCTCTAGAGCTCTGGCCTCAACCCTATTAAATACCTTTGAAATGAATTGGAACACTGACTGAACCCCAAGCCTCCTCACCCTACATTAGTACCTGACTTCACTAATGCCCTTGTGACTGCATGAGTACAAATCTCTACAAGCACACTCCAAAATCTATTCTTCCCAGAAGAATAAAGGATATTAAATCACAAATCTTATGCTCAGGTGTCCACAAACTTGTCCATGTAATGTAATTATGGCTCATTTCCTGTTATATAGGACGGCTTTTTAGCTGTATTTTTCAATGATGCATTCAATAGTAAATTGAGACACGCCTTTACAAAATACACAAGAGCATATCTAGTTATATAATCGAAATAAAGATCACTGGATCATCAATGATGGTGTATGATTGCTGGTTACATATAATACTCTCCTGTTGGCACACTATTCTTCCAGCTGCAATTTGCATCGAACCACACATTGTGCTAAATGCTCCTAACTACGCTTTCATAAACTATTTCAGAAAATCTACTATTAAAAAGATTTTAAATATTCTTATACTGTATATCATTCTTTATTATGCTATATTCATTTCTCCTTTAACGTCGCTTCCAAATTTGATGCCTGTTGTATAATATTTTTTGGTAAAGGCTTTACCGTGCTTGAGCTGTATGTTATAACAGGTGCTGAAGTAAAAAGGAATTCTGACTGTTTTGTCTAATTCTTGTGGTAGAACAAAATGTCAAATGGAATAAACTGACAGAGCTGAGTGAGGAGATTTGAGTATCAGAAATGTGTGGCATGAATACAGTTTGCTGGAAAGCAATGATGTGTGTGAGTGTGTGTGTGTGTGTGTGTGTGCATGCTCTGGTTTCATAGGATGTAATTTGCTACTGAGGAAATGCATTTCTGTGTGTGTGTGTGTGTGTGTGTGTGTGTGTGTGTGTGTGTGTGTGTGTGTGTGTGTGTGTGTAAGAGAGAGAGCTTCAGCATGTGTGTGTAGCCATGCATCAGTCTGTTAGTAATTACTCCACTCCGTTATATGTTTATTAATTACATTAATCAAATGAATTGTGGTCGTGTTGGGAGCCATGAGGGTTCTATTATGGGAATGTGTTTTTGATGATTCTGTGTGTGTGTGTGTGAACTTTTATAACCCCTTCATCCCCTCCCTGTGGTGTGTGTGTGTGTGTCTGTGTATGTGTGATAGTGATACCTCTGACATCTCACCTCTCTTGTTTGTGTGTGTATATTAGGTGTGTGTGGAGTGGGACGGCGAGCCTTCAGCGGAGTGTAAATGGAGAAGTCTCAGAGAGGAGTGGGAGGTGTTTGTGCTGGAGCACGAGCTGGTATGGGCCAAGAGGAACAGCACCTCAAAGGAGAACAGCTCTCTACAGCTTGCACTGGTAGGTATATATATATATATATATATATATATATATATATATATATATATATATATATATATATATATATATATATATATATATATATATACAGTGGGTACGGAAAGTATTCAGACCCCCTTAAATTTTTCACTCTTTGTTATATTGCAGCCATTTGCTAAAATCATTTAAGTTCATTCTTCTTCCTCATGAATGTACACATAGCACCCCATACTGACAGAAAAACACAGAATTGTTGACCTTTTTGCAGATATATTAAAAAAGAAAAACTGAAATATCACATGGTCCTAAGTATTCAGACTCTTTGCTGTGACACTCATATATTTAACTCAGGTGCTCTCCATTTCTTCTGATCATCCTTGAGATGGTTCTACACCTTCATTTGAGTCCAGAAATTTTTGATTATACTGATTGGACTTGATTAGGAAAGCCACACACCTGTCTATATAAGACCTTCCAGATCACAATGCATGTCAGAGCAAATGAGAATCATTAAGGTCAAAGGAACTGCCTGAAGAGCTCAGAGACAGAATTGTGGCAAGGCACAGATCTGGCCAAGGTTCCAAAAAAATTTCTGCTGCACTTAAGGTTCCTAAGAGCACAGTGGCCTCCATAATCCTCAAATGGAAGACGTTTGGGACGACCAGAACCATTCCTAGAGCTGGCCGACCGGCCAAACTGAGCTATCGGGGGAGAAGAGCCTTGGTGAGAGAGGTAAAGAAGAACCCAAAGATCACTGTGGCTGAGCTCCAGAGATGCAGTCGGGAGATGGGCGAAAGTTGTAGAAAGTCAACCATCACTGCAGCCCTTTACCAGTGGGGCTTTATAGCAGAGTGGCCAGACGGAAGCCTCTCCTCAGTGCAGGACACATGAAAACCCGCATGGAGTTCTCCAAGATGGTGAGAAATAAGATTCTCTGGTCTGATGAGACCAAGATAGAACTTTTTGGCCTTAATTCTAAGCGGTATGTGTGGATAAAACCAGGCACTGCTCATCACCTGTTCAGTACAGTCTCAACAATGAAGCATGGTGGTGGCAGCATCATGCTGTGGGGGTGTTTTTCAGCTGCAGGGACAGGACGACTGGTTGCAATCAAGGGAAAGATGAATGCGGCCAAGCACAAGGATATCCTGGACGAAAACCTTCTACAGAGTGCTTTGGACCTCAGACTGGGCCGAAGGTTTACCTTCCAACAAGACAATGACCCTAATCACACAGCTAAAATAACGATGGAGTGGCTTCACAACAACTCTGTGACTGTTCTTGAATGGCCCAGCCAGAGCAATGACTTAAACCCAATTGAGCATCTCTGGAGAGACCTAAAAATAGTTTTTTACCAACGTTTACCGTCCAACCTGACAGAACTGGAGAGGATCTGCAAGGAGGAATGGCAGAGGATCCCCAAATCCAGGTGTGAAAGACTTGTTGCATCTTTCCCAAAAAGACTCATGGCTGTATTAGATCAAAAGGGGGCTTCTACTAAATACTGAGCAAAGGGTCTGAATACTTAGGACCATGTGATATTTTATTTTTTATTTTTTAATAAATCTGCAACAGTGTCAACAATTCTGTGTTTTTCTGCCAATATAGGGTGCTATGTGTACATTCATGAGGAAAAGAAATGAACTTAAATGATTTTAGCAAATGGCTGCAAAATAAAAAATAGTGAAAAATTTAAGAGGGTCTGAATACTTTCCGTACCCACTGTATATATATATATATATATATATATATATATATATATATATATATATATATTTATACACTCACACACTGTCCAACACTGTCTCTGCTGCAAAGACTAACTTGAAGGACAGTTAGTGATCTTTTTCTGTAGTTTACTTTGCTTTGGTCTTTGGTCTTTGGGGGAATTTGTGTGAAGTAAACAGGCTGCTTTTTGATTTGTTTGTAAATTTGATACGTGCGCGTGTGTGCGTGCGTGTGTGTGTGTGTGTGTGTGTGTGTGTGTGTGTGTGTGTGTTGATAGTTGTCAAAGCATAAATGGTTTTCTGTCACCTGACTCCTACTCTGGAGTGAGTCATCCTTCACTCTCTAAAACACACGCACACACACCCACACGCGCGCGCACACACACACACACACACACACACACACACACACACACACACAGACACATACACACACACACACACACACACACACACACACACACACACACACACACACACACACACACACACACACTTCCAGGCTGTAGAAAGAGAGAAAGCATATTGAGCTCCTGGCTTTTCCAGCTCCTGTGCTGAGCTCCTGCTCTCAGAGGAGATTTTGTGTATCTGTGTCCTGCCATAGTATTCTAGATCTTTGAACATGCTTATGTAACTATGCTAAGCACTAGTGTATGTTACTGTGTGTCCAGGCTAGACGTGTGTAACTAAGGGTTACAGTGTGTAGAGGGTGGAGTGGATGCAGTAAGGAATACCTAAGTTTTGTCATGTTAAGAAGGGTGCGTTATATGACTGTGTGTGACAGTTGAATAGTTCAAGAATTTAATTCATGTGACTTTTTTGGTGCTAATTTTTGTCCTGATATGAGCATAATTTGCTGATTAACGCTGGTGTTGCTATTTTGCTTGGGCTTTCAGTTTTTACTAATTTAATAAGTAAAGTAGCGACAGAGAGACATTTGTTCATCGTCAGCAGATTACAAGTTTGAACCTGATGTTACCAGGCTTGGCCATAGTTGTAAGACGAATATCGGCTATGCCGTCCCTCTCTGCCATGCCAATCTCATCGACGGAAGCCATCTGCAAGCTTGTGTATGCAGATCAGAGCGGCAGGGCAGATAACAAATTCCTGCGATGCAGCAGTTGAAAAAGATGCAGAGGTTGGCTTCATGTGTCTCAGAAATGGGTTTGCTTCATGGCTGGTGGCTGTTATGTGATGGGAAGAGCAGGCTGGTAGGATGGAAATTGGTAAGACCAAATGCAAGAGAAAATGAGCACTACATGTCATGACTCATTCTGTCTACATGCCTCATTTACCTTCTGCATGTTTTCTCTTTACTGCCATTTATGCTTTGCAATAGCCAGATAGCTGTTTACTTAACCCCTCATGTGGTTCAATGATAGTGGATTTTGGTCTGTTAGCATCCTAAATAATGCTGCAGTCTACTTTGCTTGCGAATTAGACAAACCCAACCTTTGACACTGTGTAACAGAAAGGTCAATCAACTCAAAATTCTAGATCATCCACCTTGCCCAAGTTCTCTTACCGAACATAAATAAATGTTTGTTGGCTCCCACATCTTTTTCCCATGCTGAAGTACTGGGACACTTTTAAATCGAAAGGCAGGAAAATTTACTTGGTACTTTTCAAGTTACAGAATAAAAAATTGGTGTGTTTTTTTTTTTTTTTTTTTTTTTTTTTTTGCTTGAGCATTATGATGATAGAAATGGGACCTCAGACATATTTCTTGTTTGTATAATCAGCTCCACTCTTTCTTTGTGGTAAAGAAGCTTTTGGGCAATCAGATTTTGTTTGATATTTCAAAGTGAAGGCGTGTCCGAGCTGATGTCTGATGTCTCTGAGCCGTCGGTTTTCTGTGCCAGTTTGTCAGTAGTTTAATTGAAAAAGAATCGAATTATCACAAGCCAATCAATTGTGTGTTGTGCATTAATTGCATTTTTCATTACCATCGTTCACAAAGGGCTTCTTGCAGACCCTGTTTGACTCGGCAACGCGTTGTAGAAGACACCAAGTTGACATGGTAGTGTTGAGACTGTAAACATCAGAATCATAAAACAAACCTATATTTCTTCCTTAGAGAGAGATACAATATACAGACAAACGTTAGTGGGCATCTGACCATAAGCTTTGTACATGCTAATTTGAACATTCAGTTCCATATTTAGTCCACTTTTAACTCCGCTTTTTTAGATGTTGCACTAGATTTTGGAGTGTGCTTGTGGATACTTGTGGTCATTTATCCACAAGGATGTTAGTAAAGTCCGGTACTTATGTAGGGGGAGGAGGCCGGAGAAGCAGTCGACATTCCAATTCCTTCCCAAAGGTGTTCAGTAGGGTTGAGGTCAGAGCTCAGTAGCAGGCCAATCAAGATCTTCCAATCCAAAAAATTTAAAGCATTTCTTCATAGAATTACATTTGTGAACAGGGGCTGGAACAGGTTTGGGTCTCCTAGTTCAAGTGAATGGAAAATGTAATGCTGAATGGAATATTTAAGCACATCCAAATACAATTGTTTGCCTCCAACTCTGTGGTACCAGTTTGGAGAAGAACCACATTATGGCTGAAAAACTCAGGTGTCCCAATACTTCTGTCCATACAGTAAAAGTGGTACGTAGTTAAGAATGGCTCACTAGTGTGGCTGCATTGCTTTCTGTCACTTTTGTAAGTGTTCAAATGATTTGCCTTGTTGTTGATTCAGAATTTATTTCCTGATGATTCATGTTTGAAACCACCTTAAAGCAAGCATTTAGTTGAAAAGAATAGCATTTGTGCCACTTCAACCTTGTGAACATTTTCAGCGGGTTTCATACTGCTGTCTTTTCCATGTAAAAGATATAATAGTTACTACTAATAATACAGGATACACAGTGACACAGCATGTTTGTAGCTCCTCAACTAAAGATAATTTCACATTGTCACTATAGTAAATGTACTGCAAGCTATATAGCTAGCTACACACCTCACAGCTGTATTTAATCCTGTTTTCCTTTATGTCACGTCGAATTTTGTCACGTCATGACGAGACATTTTAGAGACATTCTATCTGCACACAAACATCTCTTCTTTTAAGTCCAAAATCTTTTAATAACGTTTCACCATCGACACTATAGCGGTTGTAGCTGAGATTTTTTTCATCATAGATCATAGGCCGTCCTCCTATTGGTGAGTTTTGGACAAGTGTGCACCCATTGGAAGCCATCGCCTTTCATTGCCCAGAGCAGAACTGAATTGTTCCCCAGAGAGCATGCCACCATATGCATTTCACCGATCTCAATTCACAACCAGTGATTATCTTATTTGATGTACAATTCTGCTGCAGAAAAAATCGAACCAGCGCTTGTGCCATGTAAATTGGGCGTCAGCGGTCTTAACTATTATGACAGGCTTCATCCATCCTGAATTAATCAGAAGTTGGGCTATGTGATATTTTTGGTCCTCCAGCTGATGTCCAGATGTTAGTGTTGAATTATTAACATTAATGGCTGTTTGTATGAGGCTGATAAAAGCCAGTGTCCCATTTTTATGGCAAGTCAGTTGAGCCATAGGCTCTGTAATGTATGATGACACACTCTGTTTGATCTGTTTGATTTAAACTAGTTTTCTTGGTGATAAAGGCCACAATGAAGGCCCACAATGCCTGGCTCATGGCTGCTTATGGCCATTTACATGGTAAATGGTGTAACCGTGGCAACCAGCCTCTATTTGGTCAAC
>NC_139579.1:18168873-18173873 GCF_946808225.1 Silurus aristotelis
CACACACACACACACACACACACACACACACACACACACACACACACACACACACACATATACACACACACATCACACCACACCACACCAGGGTTCGATTTAATCAGACTAAAGATTTCATGTGTGATTGTACCTTTAAAGGAGAACTAAGCACACACACACACACACACACACACACACACACACACACACACACACACACACACACACACAAACTAAATAGCAGATAAGGTTAAGGTTATGTGCAGGTGCATGTACAACATTATTTATCTGCAGCTAGCTAGCTGGATGCAAAGTGTGTGTGTGGCGGGGGACGGCATCATTAAGGGTACCTTTACATATGAAGCCTTTAGTCCATTAGAACTGAACCCTTGTGCGATGTTCTCTTAAGTGTGTGTTTGTGCAAACTGCTGAAGAGAACAGAGCTGCTATAATGTGACATGTCTGGAAATTAGATTTATAAACATTAAACACGATACATAAAATGTTGTCGGGATTTTACTTACAATAATTAGGTTTGTGGACATCTGATCATAAAATTCATATGTGCTTTTTGAAAATGACATCCTGCCTTTAGCTGCTATTTGCTGTTATTGTAACCTCCATTCTTCTGGGAAGATGTTCCACTAGATTTTGGTGTGTGCTTGTGGGGGTTTGTGCTCAATCATCCACAAGGGTGTTAGTAAAGTCAGGTACTGATGTAGTGTGAGGAAGGCTGGGGTGCAGTCAGTGTTCCATTTCACTTTATAGTTGGGTTAAAGTTAGAGCTCAATAGCAGGCTACTCAAGTTCTTTCACTCCAACCCATGTAAACCATATCTTCATGGAGCTGGTTTTGTGCACAGGGGCATTGCCCTGCTGAAACAGGTTTGGGTTTCCTAGTTCAAGAGAAAATGTAATGTTACCACATCCAAAGATGTCCTATATAATCTATATAAACTTTGTGCTAACAGTTTAGAGGAAAAAACACTTTTGGCTGGAAATGTCAGGTGCCCTAATACTTTTGTCCATGTAGTGCACATGGAGTGTGTGCTTTGCGTTTGGGTGATTTTTATGATTCCGCCATGCACTTGACCATAGTTTGTTTACTTTGTGGTTCGGCTGCTGCATTTCTGAATGAAAACGTTTTTACGCACGCTTTGTTTTCAGCCCTACACACCCCTCAGCTAATGGTTTTATTTCCTTGGTTAGTTTGATTGTGTGCACTGCAAAATTAAACTAATCCAAATAGCAAATGAACAAAGGTATAAATTTCAGTCAGATTTGAATTCTGTGAGGAAAGTAATAGATGTGCAAGCTATTAAATATTTGGCTGTATTTAATCTCTTCTACTTTATTCTCATTGCTCTCTCCTGTCAGCAACCGCTTACTCGATTTTGCTTTTGCAGTATTTCTGCTTACGTTCTGGTTGAATAATTTCTCTGCTGCCCTTCACCACAGAGCACGTACAAGCATAGTTTATAGAATTTTATTAAAATTGTATAATGAGCTTAGTAACATAATTACTTATTATGCTTATTTACAGGCCTGACCTTGACTTTTGAGAAAACAAAAAAACCTCTAATGCTAATATTAGTGAATAGCAGCTGCAGCTGACTTGTATCTAGCTTCTGCTTCCACTGCAGTGATGTAAGATGTACGACATATTTCTTGCCACGCACTTTCTTTTGACTGTTTAGGGCAAGGGGCAATGCTATATGTCAGTCAGAGACAGTAAAATGGCATGACATGATGATAATACACTATATAGACAAGGGTTTTGGGATTTTTCCAGCCATATATATTTCTTCCTGAAACTGTTACCACAAATTTTAGGCTCACAATTGTATAGGATGTCTTTGGATGCAGTAGCATTAAACTTTCCCTTCATTTCAACTAGGAAATCCAAACCTGTTTCAGCATGGCAATGCCTCTGAAAACAAAGCCAGCTCCTTGAAGTTATGGTTCACATGGATTGAAAGCCTAGTGTCTAAGGCACTCGTCTCATGAATTTAAATCCCAGCCACACCAAGCTGCCACTTTTAGGCCCCTGAGCAAGGCCCTTAACCCCATAGCTGCTCAGTTGCAAGAAATCACTCTAGATAAGGGTGTCTGCCAAATGCCATAAATGTAAGTGGAGTGGAAGTGAAAGATCTTGCGTGGCCTTCTATAGAGCTCTGAACTCAACCCTAATGAATACACTTGGGATGAACTGGAGCGTTGACTGCACCCCAGGCTTCCTCACCCGCACATGACTTTACTAACACCCTCGTGGCTGAATGACTACAAATTTCCACAAGCACACTCCAAAATGTATGTGAAACATCTTCCCAGAAGAGTGGAGGTTATTACAACAGCAAATATTGACTAAATATAGAATGTAATGTTTAAAAAGCATGTATGAATATGATCAGGTGTCTACAAACTTGTGTACATTTAGTGTATATTACACTTGATCTGACAAGCCTAAGGTTTGGTTATAGAACATATTCATATTTGTGAACATATTCCTATTCAAACTTTATTATAAATGTACTCCTAATGCTAGAATACTTTCTCATTACTGTTTCCTAAAAATGCAGTGGAAGTCCAAAGGCACTTTTAAAAAGTTGGGTCATTAAACCTTTAAATGTTCGACTACCCGCCATTAAAATTTTATAATTTTTGGAGTAAACGACTTTTCATTATTAATTTTTTTTTAGTGCAGAAAGTGTGTCACAATTCATGTCTGAGTTAATCACACATACGTTACCTTAAGGCTGGAACGAAGTGTAACTCGAGTAATTCTAATACAAAAAATCATCGAGGCAAATTATTGCTTTGTTTAGTCCATTTAAAAACACACGGAGCACTGTGTTTCCCCGCCGACCATTATTACTGACGCACCACCTACTAAACTCTGAAGTGCTCTGGACAGCTGAAGACGTTGTAGAATTAAAAAAAATAGAGGAACGGGGAGAAAACAGCGAGGGGCAAGGAGAAAATTCTATATGAAAACCCGTTTCCACCACATAAAAAAAAAAAAAAGTTTGCCTAATTCCGACTTTTTATTCCGAGTTTTTTTTCTTGCAATTCTGATTTTATTTCTAGCAAATCCAAGGTTTTTTTGCCAATTGGGCAGCGTCACCCCCTCTATAGTGCCAGAAAGCTTTACGTATTGAAAATGAAATAGTCTACAATCAAACTAAGCCTCCGATCCTGGAAAGAAGTCTGTCTAACAATCAGCTCTGGAGGAGACGGAACAACACAGATAAAGCAGAGGAGGCCTCGTTCATACACTCTTCTTCTTCTGCTTTCATCCTCTCCCATTAGGGGTCGCCACAGCTGATCATCCGCCTTCATACCACAATGTCCTCTACATCTGCCTCTTTCAAACCAACTACCTGCATGTCTTCCCTCACCACATCCATAAACTTCCTCCTTGGCCTTCCTCTTTTCCTCCTTCCTGGTGGCTCCATCCTCAGCATTCTCCTACCGATATACCCCATGTCCCTCCTCTGCACATGTCCAAACCATCTCAATCCCGCCTCCCACACCTTGTCTCCAAAACGTCCTAAATGCACTGTCCCTCTAATAAACTCATTTCTAATCCTGTCCATCCTCGTCACTCCCAACGGAAACCTCAACATCTTCAGCTCTGCTACCTCCAGCTCCACCTCCTGTCTTTTAGTCAATGCCACTGTCTCTAAAACATTTAACATCGCAGGTCTCACCACAGTCTTATAAACTGTCCCTTTTACTCTTGCAGACACCCTTTAATCACAAATCACTCCTGCCACTCTTCTCCACCTACTCCACCCTGCCTGCACTCTATACTTCACTTCTCTAAAACTCTCTTCATTACTTTGCACTGTTGACCCCAGGTACCTAAACTCCTCCACCTTCTCCACCTCTTCTCCCTGCACCAGCACCACTCCACTTCCCTCCCTCTCACACACATGTACTCTGTCTTCCTCCTGTTGACTTTCATTCCCCTTCTGTCCACCTCTCCAGGCTCTTCTCAACCTGCTCCCTACTCTCACCACAAATACCAATATCATCCGCAAACATCATAGTCCATGGAGACTCCTGTCTGACCTTGTCCATTAACCTGTCCATCACCAGTGCTCAGAGCCTTGAACCACCCTGAACCAGTCTGTCGTTCCTACTGCACACTTTACTGCTGTCACACTGTCCTTATACATGTCCTGCACCACCCTCACATACTTCTCTGACACACCTGACTTTCTCATAAAGTACCACAACTCCTCTCTCGGCATACTGTCGTATGCTTTCTCTAAATCCACAAACACACAATGCAACTCCTTCTGACCTTCTCTATACTTCTCCATCAACATTCTCAAAGCAATTAATGCATCTGTGTTGCTCTTCCTCAGCATAAAACCATACTGTTGCTTACAGATGGTCACCTCTTCTCTCAGCCTGGCTTCCAAGACTCTTTCCCATAACTTCATGGTGTGACTGATCAGCTTAATTCCACTGTAGTTACTGCAGGTCTGCACATCTCTCTTATTCTTAAAGATCAGTACCAGCACACTCCTTCTCCATTCCTCAGGCATCCTTTCACCTTCCGAAATCCTGTTAAAAATCTTGTTAAAAACTCCACTGCCATCTCTCCTAAATATCTCCATGCTTCTACCAATATGTCATCTGGTCCAACCAACTTTCCACTCTTCATCCTCTTAATCACTGCTCTCACTTCCTTTTTACTAATCCTATCCACTTCCTGCTTTACTATCTCCACACCATCCAACCTTCTCTCTCTCTCTCTCTCTCTCTCTCTCTCTCTCTCTCTCTCTCTCTCTCTCTCTTTCTCTCATTTTCCTCTTTCATCAGCGACTCAAAATACTCCCTCCATCTTCTCAACACTCTTTCCTCATTAGTCAACACATTTCCATCTCCACCCTTTATTGCTCTAACTTGCAGCACATCCTTCCCAGCTTGGTCCCTCTGCCTGGCTAATCGGTACAAATCATTTTCTCCCTTCTTGGTGTCCAACTTCCCATACAGCTCCTCATATGC
>NC_139579.1:18178873-18186373 GCF_946808225.1 Silurus aristotelis
TTTGCTTACAGTTACTCATGTGATCCTGAGTGTAACACTGGCATGCAGGCAGTTCTTCCACTGCTGAGAGAAAGTGTGTGTGTATGTTTGTGTGTGTGTGTGTGTGTGTGTGTGAAGTGTAGGTTCTCACCAGCATTAAGCTGTTTCTTTATCAGAAATTCAAATGTGATTCGGGATGTGTTCTAAATATAGCAGTAGTCAGTGTGGGTAGGGAACAGGTACATCTGTGTGTCTCCTATTTCTGAATCTCTGATGAATTTGAACGCCTCCTATTAGTGGGTGGGGGGGGGCTGCCGACGTTCCTTCATTCCACATCTACATCCCTGCGTTCCATCAGGCGTCGTTCTTTCGCTGTATGTCCTCTGTGCCTTCTTTCGCATCTGTCTCTCCATCTGCTGTCCGTCTTGCCGACCTTTTCTCTTTCTCAGCCGTCATTTTTTCCCCCTTTATTCTCTCTCGTTTGTGGGTTTAATTCCATTCCATGTGTTTTCTATTAAGTCATCTGTTATTTATTCTTTTATGATGAATTAACTGTGTGAAAATATCGCTGGATCTGTTTACTCTCTCTAATGTCTGCGTATGTGATGCACGCAGAAAACATCTCTCTCTCTCTCTTTCTTTCTCACTCTGTGTTTGTGTGTGTGTGTGTGTGTGTGTGTGTGTGTGTGTGTGTGTCCTTACGAGTGTGTGTGTGTGTGTGTGTGTGTGTGTGTGTGTGTGTGTGTCTCTAAAAATAGTTCCCATACTGTTTGTCCCTTCCAGCACTTCCAGCACCTAATGTAAGAGCTCACACCTATGAACACACTCACACACTGACACACATTCCTACACACACACACACAAACTCACACACATATCCTGGTGCCCTCATTTTGATTAGGTTTCTCTTCTGGGTACCGCAGAGACATGAATAGGCTTATGTTTGTTAAACACACACACACACACACACACACACACACACACACACACACACACACACACACAGAGTGAGCTGTCAGACATGGAAAGTTTGACTCCACTGTCCTAGTACTATAAATAGAAAATGTGCATACAGAAAGGGATTTAATCAATGGCAATGTAAGTGTGATCTCTCATGAGACAGTCCGCTCAGTCCCTGATCCACACACACACAAACACACATTAATATTGAACTAGGCACAGCATACTGTGCTGGTATCAGATTTATGGAGAGAGATTGTGTATCTCATGTTCGGAATGTGGCGTGTACTGAGCAGTGTGTGTTATTGGAAAGGAGGACGGATATACAGAGCGAGTGAGGAGGATGAGGAGAGAGATGCATTGATGGAAGATCAAAGTTCCCATGGGTCCCATTGCTTTTTTTATTCCCCCTACAGTTTCTGTGAGGGTGTGTGAAGAGTTTCACGCACTGTCTGAGACTGGAGCTGTCTCTCACTAGCTCATTTTCTCATCTCATTATCACTACACTTCTGTCTCTACCCTGTTGGTTTACAGGCCACTCGTTGGTCTACATAAGGCTTGATTGGATTATATATAAATTTGTGTGTGTGTGTTTTTTCAGGTTTTCCAGCCCCTAATTGGTCAATCGTGTGTGGGCGGAGTGACAGTGGTGGAGTTCCTGTCAGACAGAGAGTTGGAGTTCTACACAGAAAGAGAAGCACTTCGTCCTTATGAGGTGTGTGTGAGCTTTTAATGCTTTTCCCTAAACATGCTGCTGGTTATGTGTTTCTGTGTGTATGTGTGTTAAAGAACTGGCAAGTTATTCAACTTTAAATTACCTAAAAGATTTCTTTGTTTGAATGCATTTGAACATAGGGCTATAATTTTGCACTAAGTTGCACTAAGCAATAAACAAGTGGTAACAATTCTGCAACTTTCTAAAGCAAAAAAAAAAAAAAAAAAAAAAGACTGATATAAGTTTAGCCTCAAATTTTTAGGAGGTTTTATGTTTTTTTGTGTTTTTTGTTTTACATTTTACCGCCAATATGGTCTTACAGTGTTCACCTCGCTAGCTAACTCTATCACACAAACATTCACACAGCCAGGTGGGGGCGGAGCAAACACTTTCTCTGAGACACACGAAGCCAAACTCCACATATTTTTCCAGCAGGCTCATGCTGTGTCACAGGGCAGCAGAACACCCTCAGAGGAATGCACGATCTGCCCTCTTCCGTATGTATAAGTTCACAGACACCTACGACTTGCAAGTGCCACTGCCATGCCTCCCACCCATAGAGCACAGTTAGCTTTACTCTTTTGACTCCCAGCCACCTTTGACTGCGGCATGATATGGGATTCGTGCTTGCCATCTCCTGACTCGGTAGCCAAGTTCACGTTTGTTAGGTAACCAAGGAAACCAGGTTCGTGCTATCATTCTATAGCCATAATAGAAACGGGGCACAATCATTTCTTATGATGGACTAATATGTTTTTGAAATGCGTTAGTTATTGAATGGGTCATTGGGCAGTTTGGGCAGTGGATTTTTCCCAGGCACAGTGCCAGCACTTAGTGCTCTGTAGGAGTGTGAAATTGGGAGATTCATTTACATAAAAGGTCTTTAGTTGACATTACATATAAATACTTCACTATTTACAGTCAGGTGAAAAAGGAAGTATACCCTCTTTGAACATACAAAAAATAAAAACAACCTCAGGTGAACAGCAACACATTATACTGCATCACTATTTATTGTACAAAGTCAAGCCAAAATGGAGAAGCCATGTTTGAAAAACTAAGTACACCTTATGATTCAGCTGCTTGTAGAACTAACTTCTAAATAATCATGTTCTGGACGACTTCTCACACTTGCTCACATTGTTGCGCAGGAATTGTGGCTCAGTTTTCACAACAATGTTGCTTCAGTTTATTAAGGTTTGTGGGCATTTGATTATGCACAGCTCTCTTAAGGTTGTGCCACAGCATTTCAGTCAGGTTAAGGTCTGGACTTTGACTGGGCCGTTGCAGCACATTGATTTTGTCCTTTTGTTTAGGCATTTTGTTGTAAATTTGCCGGATCATTGTCTCGTTGCATGACCCAATTTGGCCAAACTTTAGTTGTTAGACAGATGACCTCACATTTGACTAATTTGATTCTGTCCTTTTTTTTTTATCCATTTTGTTTTAGATTTGCCGGATCATTGTGCTGTTGCATGACCCAATGCGGTCAAGCTTTAGCTGTAAGACAGATGACCGCACATTTGACTCTAAATTACTTTGGTATATAAGGTAGTTCATGGTTGACTCACTGACTGCAGGTTGCCCAGGTCCTGTGGCTGCAAAACAGGCCCAAATCAACACCTTTCTACCAGTGTGCTTGACAGTTAGCATGAGGTGTTTATGCTTATATGCTGTGTTTGGTTTTCACCAAATGTGGTGGCCAGACTGTATGGCCAGACATCTCCACTTAGATCTTGTCTGCCTATACGACAAAAGCCTTGTGGTTTGTTAAGTAATGATGCCATGTTCTTTTTAGAAAGAGCTTTTTTTTCTATACCTTGCATAGTCTGACCATAGGGTGAATTTGCTGAGATGTCCATTCTTAAAAAGATTGGCAACTGTTTTTAATGTTTTCCACTTGTGAATATATACGAAACGTATTTTAAATGTGAAAATGAAAATCTTAAAAATGAAATTCTAAACTATTTAAAACAAATATTAGTCATCACAGCTTTTGTGTGTGTGTTGTTTCTGGTGATGATGATGATGGATTATTATGGGTTGTCCCAGATACGGCACTGCTGAATCCTGTAACAATGAAATGACTGGAGAGTTTGGCAGGCACACATGGAGCATAAAACACAGATGACAGTTGATATCTATTCATCACGCTTCACACTGCTTCATTTCTAAAGCAGCTGGTGGTAGTCGTGGTTATAGCTGAGGTTTATTGCATTTCTGTTCATAATTAGTTTGGTGTTAAGTGTATGTTCAAACACACACTGTAGTGCTAATGTGAGCTTTATCTCACAGCCTGTTGAGATTAGCCCTTTGTTACTCTGTCTGAGCTGTTCACTGATATGTCTGGGTTTGGTTACTGTTCCTACTCTGGTTTGGTTACTGTGGTCTGTGGGCCTGGCTGATTTGGTGGGGTTGTTTTGGCATTATTCATATGTGTTGAAACTTTTTATATCGAAAAATAAAATTCAGTATTTCAATTCAGTCTTTTTTTTTTAATGTATAATGAAATTTGTACATTTTGATATATATATACAGTGGAACCTCGATACTCGCAACCTTGACACTGGCAACCATGATAGTTCGCAACTTTTCATTTGGAACCGAACTAAGAGTACGCGTAAAATCTGATAGTTCGCGAGAAGCCGCGAGTGGCTCGAAAGTTCGGAGTAACATTTCAAAACACAGAGTTTGAACTAATAAATTACTTAAAAATGTTTGAAAAAATATTGTATTATTGTATTATTCATTTAAAGTAGTAAATAAAACATTTATGACAAGTGATTCACAATTTTTGGTGAGTTTACAGCATAGTACATGTACAATTCTTCTTGAAAAAGGAACCATCAATAGGAGAGTTACTTGCAAAAATATTTAGTCTTCCACAGTTTCATATTTCCAATAATTCTGTTTGAATACATAGAATACCGAGAGGAACCAGTGCAGCAACACTTTAGTCCTTTAGTCCAGAGGTCCCCAACCACCAGGTCACAACCCTGTACTGAGCCATGGAAGAGCTGCAAATGGGTTTCAAGACCGTTCTATAGATTAGATTAGATTAGATTAGATTAGATAAAATACAAGTTTATTGTCATTGTACAAAGTACAAGTACAGGGCCAGGAAAATGCAGTTAGCATCTAACCAGAAGTGCAAATAACAATGTAAATAAATAAACAAAAAAACATATGTATATACAATAACGTACTAGGAGTGCAAATTATGGGGTACAGGTGCAGAAACCAGCTAATTGGTGTTGTCCAAGAATAAGGTGCAATATAAATTACAATTAATACAGTACAAGATGCAAATGTGAAGTTAAACACAGCATTATTCAAAAACGAGGTATGCAAAAAGCATGAGGTAGAATGTTGTAATGTGTGCAACCGTAAGATATTATGCAACAGCAAGAGGCATCGTTAGAAACAATGCAAATCTAAAATAGATCCAAATATTTTCAAAACGAAAACTAGTGCATGGTGTATAAAAGTATGGAGACCCCTGCTTCAGTCTGTCCAGCTCTCTCAATTCCTTCTCTGCATATACTCTGCTCAGCCAGATCATGTTGACAAGCGTCAACTTTATAGTTTAGGACTGTCTGTCCCCAATCAACACCACTGTTCATGTCATGTTGGTCACTAAATAGCGGAGCATGTTGTTTTAACTATTTGCCTGTTGGATTTCTCATTAATGAGGCATTAAAAAAATTAATAGTGACAAACTCTTGCTTTTTTTGTTTGTTTGTTTTTAGGAGCTAACCATGAAACCTGACCATCCGTCATTATGGCTGAGTTTGTTAAATGTTTGTGTATAAGCATTTATTGTAACTGTTTTGGCCTTATACCCGTGTGATGAAAATACAGCGTCGACCCACAAATTAGCACCCGAATTGCAAAGTGCATCAGTAATGTTTTCAAATCAGTCGAATGTGTTTCAGGGTGAAGCATATAATTAGCATGTATGATGTAATAACAGATGGCTTGTCATCACAACAGCACCTTTCAAGCAGCTTTTAAGCCATTAAGGTCAGTATGGGGGGCATCAGCTACGGCTGCCAATAAGTACAAATATAGCATCTAATGATTATATTCGCCACACACTGCAATCATGACATGCCTTGCAATATATTATATCAGCCCTCATAGCGGGCAGTAGTCAGAGCGCTGATATCAATATTATGTTGGGGAAAAAAAATTAATTCAAGTAGGAGAGCCTAACAGAGGCTCGATAATAGTGCTGTAGAAATGTTATCTCTGATTTCTGTGTCATTGCTGCAGGTCTCGGTGTTGATTAGTTTATATTCACTGTGTACTGTGCACTATCACATATTCATTCTCTCTCTGCCTCTGCCTCTCTCTCTCTCTCTCTCTCTCTCTCTCTCTCTCTCTCTCTCTCTCTCTCTCTCTCTCTCTTCTCTCACACACACACACAAGCACAAACACATGCAAACACACCCATCTCTGTCTTACTAGCCTTGTAAGGACCTTCTATTGGCAGCTAATTAATGCTTGTTCTCATGGAGACTAGCCAAATGTCCCCACAAGGTTAAAACCAGTGTAATCCTACTGTTATATGGACACATGTCCCCATCAAGATAGGAAAACGTGCGTGCGCGCGCACACACACACACACACACACACACACACACACACACACACACACACACACACACACACACACACACACACACACACACACACACATCATTTCATCACTCCCAGGCTGTGATGCCTGTTGATGGATGATAAAAGGGAG
Source organism: Silurus aristotelis (assembly GCF_946808225.1). Lineage (NCBI taxonomy): Eukaryota > Metazoa > Chordata > Actinopteri > Siluriformes > Siluridae > Silurus > Silurus aristotelis. The sequence goes on from NC_139579.1 coordinate 18,185,281, forward strand.
AGTCTCATTCTTTCATCTTGTGTGTGTGTGTGTGTGTGTGTGTGTGTGTGTGTGCGTGTGTGTGTGTGTGTGTGTGTGAGAGAGAGGGAGGGGGGGGGAGGGATGAGAGGGGTGGGGGTGAGGGGGGGAGGGATGAGAGGGGTGGGGGTGAGGGGGGGGTGTAGAGAAATCAGGCTGTAAGGAGAAGAAGAAAGACAAGACAGATAGAGCAGGAGGTCTGAGTGAGGGACGGACCGAGGCTCTGACTGACACTGATGCGATCTGAGCATGACAATTCCGGAGACTCTAGAAGAGGCTTAAAAAAAACCCACCTATAACAATTTATTTCTCTCCTTCTTTCCAGCTGTAGTACAGTGCATGAGCCAGCGCTCCTCACACATCCACTCACTGAGCTTTCTCCTATTTACTCCTGCAGCTGTGAGCTAGAGGCGTGAGTGAATTACAGAGCAGTCCCAGCTGTGCAGCTCCAGACAGAGACCAAGCAAGGCAGAGACAAGAAGAAAGGCACAGAAAGAGAATGAGAGAGAGAGAGAGAGAGAGAGAGAGAGAGAGAGAGAGAGAGAGGAATAGATAGGATTTGGAGGTATGTGTACAGGGGGATATTAGAGCCCAGGTTGACGTCTCTGTATTTATTACTGTTTCCTTGACAACTCAAAGCTGTGTTTTTTTTTTAATTGAGCCTTTATGTGTGTGTGTGTGTGTGTGTGTGTGTGTGTGTGTGTGTGTGTGTGTGTGTGTGTGTGTGTGTGTGTGTGTGTAAGCAAAAGGATAAATACTGCTTTCTTTTTGGGAAAACTCTTCCTCATACACACACACACACACACACACACACACACACATCCATTCTGTCTCTTGCCCATGTGCTTCTGGCTTTACATTGACTGACACTGTCACAGATACCCAGTTTATTACAAATGTTAAAATAAAGTTTCTTTCGGCTTCTCCCGTTAGGGGTCGCCACAGCGGATCCTCCGCACGTTTGATTTGGCATATGTTTTACGCTGGATGCCCTTCCTAACGCAACCCTCCCCAATTTATCCGGGCTTGGGACCGGCACTGAGAGTGGCTGGGGATGGTTCCCTGACCGGGAAAC
>NC_139579.1:18193873-18363873 GCF_946808225.1 Silurus aristotelis
AATCAGTAATTCACCTCTAGAGGCCGCTCTTGTAATGACAGCGGGCATGAAGCTGGAAAAACTATCGTTATGGATTATCGATAGTTCCAGCAATCGGTGCCTCGACCCTTGTACATAACTAAAATAAATTTTTGTTTGAAAGACAACCTTTATTATTAAATACATGTATGATATGAGTAAAACATATATTTTTAGAGTTACCTTTTCAAGATATGTCTCTGGCTGAGGGCCATTCCAAAATGTGTGTTGAACACCTTCCCAGAATGGGATCTTTAGAAAGCACATATGAAGCTTATAATCTGGTGTCCACAAACTTTTGTCCATAAAATGTATTTGTAAGCTACAGAATGTCATATTTATCCAACAACCAGCATGTCCTGAAATGTTTTTATTCAGGCTGGAGATTTTTTCTATACAGCTTCTGCTTAAGGTAGGCATTAAATGTGATTATTATTGCTGCCCAATAACAAAAAAGCAATGCTAAAACCCGCTGTGCATTTACTAGTTTGTGACTGTAAGGCTCCCTTTTAAGTGTTGAGAGATGAGAAAAAAAATTATCATGTGGTAGATCTACTGAAACATTGTGTGTTAAACTGTGTGCCAGTGTCAGTGAATGTTTTCATCAAGATAATGCGTTCGGTTATGTGTCTGCAATGGAAGGAATGTTTCTATATGCACCTGACACTCTACATGTAGATGTATACCATGAGAGAGAGACAGGAACCGAGTGTGTGTGTGTGGGTGTGGGTGTGGGTGTGTGTTTGTGTGTGTACAGGTTGAAGCTGAGGTCAGCCGGGTAGGACTCTGAAAAGCTGTGAAATCACACTGACGTTTCAGAATACAGGAATAAAAACTGTAAAGCCAAAAGTACCTAAGAGAACGAGAATGGCTGTCGGATGGCTGATGGCCAGCATTTGGCTATTCAAACAAAACCAGCCATGCATCTCTGTGCCGTCACACACATTTTACACCCTCTGCACAGCTAATGGTGTTAAGACCTAGCTTAGACGTGACCTTTCCAAGTGAAAGGGATCAACCTTAATTCTGTGTGTGTGTGTGTGTGTGTGTGTGTGTGTGTGTGTGTGTGCGCTCGATGGCAGAAGAGAAGGAGAGAAACAGACACAGAGAAAGAGAGGGAGGGAGGGAGGGAGTTTACTGATATACTGGATAGGGAAGTCATTAGAGTTGTACAGGTTGATGTGAGATGTGCTGCCTTTGTGCATGTGTGTGCGCGTGCACACGTGAGTGTGAAAATATGTCTAATGTGAGTGTGTGAAAAACTGGAAATTAGTCATTTCTCTTTGGTATGTGTGAGAGATGCTGTTTTATATAACCAACCTTGTAGATCTTGACTCTCTATTAGTGTGTGTGTGTGTGTGTGTGTGTGTGTGTGTGTGTGTGTGTGTGTGTGTGTGTGTGTGTGTGTGTGTGTTTATATTCAGTATGTGTGTGCCCATGCAGAGAGGGGTTGGGGGGGGGGGGGGGTTGTGTTTGGATTAGCAAATGCCATGTGTGTCTGCATTGGCTTGTCTTGTAATGATTCTCTGTCTCGTTTTTCTTTGTGTGTGTGTCTGTCCATATGAATTTGTAGATATGTATAATTTCACTTCTTCTCTCTAGCAGTCTTCTGTTTCTTTTCCACTAACTACAGCTATTCATAGCCTCCTGTGTGTGTGTCCGTCTTTCCTAATTAGTTACTGGCTTATAAAAATCACACTCTTATGCTGTTTTGTGTGTGTGTGTGTGTGTGTGTGTGTGTGTGTGTGTGTGTGTGTGTGTGTGTGTGTGTGTTTTTAGGGGGAAGTGGACGGCGGGAACTTGCTGCTGAGAGATCTTTCAAGCCATGAGCAGCTCCAGGCTTGGCTCAGACATCGTCAGCTCCAGCACATTCTTCAGCTAGGTAATCTATTCCACTTTCTTCTGTCGCTGGAAAATTAGAAAGTTGGGCCATCTCTTTAAATCCTTCAGCTAAGAAAGCACTTGAAATGCAGTGTCAGGCTTCCAGTTGAGTTTGTGTTTTATCATTTACTCATTAATAAATGTTAGTTAATTACAGAGATGGCCGTAAGTCCTTTCTATCAAGGATATATTTTGTTTCTTAGACTGTTTCATGTTTTCTTCTTACTTGTGTATAACTATAGATGAATTTACCTCGTTGAAGTGAACATGTGCTAATCTTTTACTTTCTATTGTGTTTTATTGACCTGCATCCTGTTTTCTATCAGTATGATGTGTTGCCACAATATTACTAATCGGATTCCTGGGCGTTTTAATTACCCATCACATAATGGTACCTTTGAAAATAGGAGCAGTTTCCTTGTGGCTGTTGGGTGACCAGCTCATTTGCTAAAGAGTGCCAGTAATTAATAGCTACAGTACTAACAGTGGAGGAGCTTGCTTGCTTAGATTCACCTTGATTTGCCTTTTACTCCGCATTCGGTTTAAAATTGATGAAGCCGACCAAACAGAATTTCCCTAGATTTTCTATTCTACCTGATGGGAAAGTTAAATATACTACTGTTAGATTGTTGGGTAAAGAGTAATCAGTTGGATATGATATGCTAAATAGGATTCCAAACTATTTAAAATATAAAAGTATTAGTATACCTGATATATGCTATGGTACAAGATGGCACGTTGCTTCGGATGTAGCTCTAGGTTTTTTTGTTTGTTTGTTTTTACTCCAAATGAGGACCCGTGTTGTTTCTGTGATGATGCCCATAGACAGTTGTTATATTTGTTATACAGGACACAGCAGTGTTAAGGGCCTCAGGGTAAAGGTGTTCCAACCCGACTCCAAACCTCAGTGGCTTCATGGCATTGTCAGCCATCATGAGCACAACAGCAGAACCATGACTGTCATGAGCGACCAGGTGAGAAAATGCACACTGCTTTCTGAGCTTGACCAAGCAATTGCAGATTAGCTATGATAAATTGAAGTGTGCTATGCTATGTGTCATACACATGCTTTTATCTCATCCTGTAGATAGCAGAGCCTATGAGTGTGGACCCTGTGCTCGTACATGTGCTGGTTCTGGACGACATTAGCCAGTTGTTATTAGTGGAAGAAAATGCCGCAACAAATTGTAAACCTCACACTAACAAGATCAGCAGGACCAGCCTGGTGAGTAAAACAGTCTTCTGTTTATTTTGTGTGTGTGTGTGTGTGTGTGTGTGTGTGTGTGTGTGTGTGTGTGTGTGTGTGTGTGTGTGTGTGTGTTTGAGTGGGTGAACATTTGTAGTGTTTTTTATTTTATTTATTCTTTTATGTCTTTTAATCTTTCTCCAGAATGCAGGAAACAGGTCAAGAAACACTACAGAAACAGACAAGGTATTGTATCACACACACACACACATACAGTAAGTAATTTGATTCTTTATAATTCACACACACACACACACACACACACACACACACACACACACACACACACACACACACACATATATAGAGCTCATGATTTATTGACTCTACTATAAACACACACCCACACTCATGCACACACTTATCTCCCCTCCTCCCTCCTCCTCTCTCCTGCAGGTGTGTAGCTCGGGGCCAGTGCAGAGGAAACAGCGAGAGCTGTGCAGCGAAAACTCCAACTGCAGCCCAACAGAGGACATCACAAACGGGATGAGGGAGGAGTGCAGAGCTGATGAAGCTAGAGCAGGTGAGGTGCACCAATACATTAAGCTGATATTAAAAACTTCCTCACTGTTTGAATTCCATTTAGTTTTATTTAGATTTATTACATTAGGGAGAGGCCATTCTCATTCAGCGCTCTGTCTGTTGCCTAAAATAGACTCTTTCTTGTAGAGTCCTCTGCACACCTATTGTTTTATTACTTTATTATTTTTACATGTTTCTAGATTCCTCAAAGAATAGGATCAGCCTTGGTGAGAGGAAGAGGAGGAAACCAGGGGACAAGGAAGAGCAGGATGAAAAGGACAGCAGGAGTGTTGGGTTCAAAAGGCAGAAAGGTAACAGTGACTCTGATCAGTCAGAGTGCAGTGATTCAGAGGGCAACATCTTGGACTCCAAAAGTCTACAGAGAAAATCTTCAAAGAAGCCAGCTGAGTGCTTGACAGTCAACAATGCTGCAGCACATATAGGACATGACCTGAAGGCTCACTTGTCCCCCAAAATCATAGAACTTTCTTCCAACCAGTTAGCAGAGAATGAATGTCAGACAGTAGGGAAAGTAATGCCCTTGCAGGGTCATTTAACCAACACACCTTGCAACAGAGTGTATCAAACAGTCAATTCACTACAGTGCACCATGATATTGGGCTGTGATAAAGAAGAGAATGAACGCGGAGAGAGAGTGACCGAGATGGAGGGTCGGAGTGAAGGTGCATCACAAGAGGACTGTGAAGCTGTCTCTGCTCTACTGGCATCTCAAGAGAATGAGCAACTGGTTTCCTTAGAGCCTGCATGTGTGTTATTACACACATCACCATCCGAATGTGGAGGGGTTGAGTGTGAACAGGAGATTATACCTGGTGACTCAGAGGGCAAGACAACTGAATCAACATGCACAGATGCCATCACACCAAATGGCAATTCATTAGAAGCAGTAAAAGAAGAGCCCAAAGTAGTGTTGACTCACTCTCCCAACATGCTTTGCAACAAAAAGGTTGATGCTGTTAAAGTACATAAGTCAGTCCAGTCTCCTAGAGCTACTAGCCCTAGGCATGATGCTGCTCTTTTTTTAGAAATGGCCCACAAGGCCAATGTAAACTCAAGTCCATGTGCCTCTCTTGAGGAGATTTCCAAGCTACCAAACATTACGGAGGTTACCAGACTAAAGTGCAGTGCCTCTCCTCAAGCTGCTAAGATTGAAGAGAGCAGTTTACCATCAAAAGTCAGTACTGATGACGTTCATATTGGCTTTAACAACACACATTGTTCCAAAGTGCCCCCTTCTTCGACACTTCATCAATTGAATGCCTCGTCTCCCAGCAAAACAGACACACAAGCTCAATCAAGGACCTCTCCTCAGAATATTGCCCATACTTCTAATCACACACTTATTCCAGACAAATCAACTAGGAACCTACTGATCATTGACAGAAATGAGCCTTTCACCGTCTATCGAGATCCAGCACTTGTGAGGAGAGAACTGGAGAGTCTCTCTCCCTATGTCCAACTTCCACACACCCCACCCAATCTCCATTCAAAACACCATCTGAGCCCATCTCCTTCTTCCAGCTCCCCCAGCCTTACCTCCACCACTTCCCACACCAAGATCATGAGTCCCGCTGCACATCTATCACCTCTTCCCCTTCCCTCCCAGTCTCCTTTATGCTCTACTCACCCCTCTATCCCCCACCCTCACCTACTTCCAGCTCTCTTGCCCGGTTTGCCCCCGTCCTCAGCACTCCTGGCTGGACATGCTCGGCTGGGGCCTCTGGGACTTCCCCATCACCCACTGGCTCTACAAGCAGCCCCGTCTCTTCTAGGCCAGGGCCCTGGAACTGCTTCCCTGGCACCAATGGGCCTGTATCCAGTACTCTGGCCACCTTTTCCTAATGGGGTGCATGGCTATGGTCTGGGAATACCAGGGTCCAAGTGGACTCCTCCAGAGACCTCAAGCATCTCTGAGGCTACACGGAGGAGGGTAAAGATTAATTTAAGTCCATCAACTACTGTGTTACTAAAGTTTATATAATGTTGAATGATATATTGGGGAGTAAAGAGTAGGATACATTTTAATGAATTAGGTAAGGCATGTATAAAAAGAAAGAACATTGTGCAAATCTTATGAATCTATGCTTAGTTCAATTATAAATTAATAATATTTCATATTGATTGACAACGTATATTGTATTGGTGTATTACTAATCATAGTGATACTAGTAGGACCTGACAGTATGGTGTAGATGGTGTAGTAGATATTATTTTGTTTTTGTTTCAGATCCAAATACTGTTTAGGCATTGTGGTAAGGATGTTCTTTTTGGATGATGGAATAATTTGTGCTTTCTGGGGCAGAAAAGAAATGTGAAACAAGTGAAAATAAAAGCCCTGCTGATAGAACTGTTCACTTTCTCAATATTTGATTGATGAGTTGTGTCTGGTACTCATGTGATATTTGTGAAGTTTAATCTGTAGATGCAAAAAAAAGGTTTGCTATTCTGACTGCACAAATATCTGTAGGGACTGACAAATTTAAGGCTGAATAGTCATTTGACTTGTCGCTGGAGAATAAAAAAAAAATATGTGATTTGTGCTTATTTGTGTGACTGTGTTCATATTTTCACAGACTACACCAAACCCTTGGGTCCCTCAGACCTCTCCTGTAACCAGTGTAGAAAATCAGGTTTTGCGACCCCTACTGCCTGTACGGCCTTCAAGCACTGAACCCCAGAGACCATCCAGGATTACCCAGCCCAGCACCCCTATCTCTAAAAGTACAGAGTGAGTACGCATTCATACATCCTATAGCTCTACAGATAAGGTCTGGGTATGACACACCTATACACCTATAGCTCTACAGATAAGGTCTGGGTATGACTTTCTAGTTCAGCCAGGATTATTAGTGAACTAAACAGTGTTGTGTGCTATTGTCATGCATTTCTGCCTGCTTTTCCTGTTTCTAGGGAATCAGAGATCAGTGCGTTCACAGAGGAACAAAGCTCCATCAAGATGCAGCTGAAGGCAGAACAGGAGCGTATAAGGGCAGTAGTGGGAAAGAATGGACACATATCCCATTCCACAGTCACAGAGTCACCTTCTGCTCGTGCCAAACAGCCCCAGTTGGTGTTTGACCTCACAGGTGACCACACCAGCTGTTACCAGGAAGAGAGTCGACGCATTCTGCAGGAGAGCATTGAAGTAGCACCATTCACAGCCAAACTCAGCTCAGATAAAGAACCCTATCCTAAAAGCCCCACTCCTTCACTAAATTTTAAAGAGAGAGAGAAAGAACGACAGCATGAGAGAGAGATGCACATGTTCAGACATAGCGTGCCTCCTAGGTTGCAATCAGCCCAGCCTTCACCGACACTTACCCAGAGTAGCTACTACACTCCAGCAGCTGGCAGTGTGGAGAACAAGGCTTCTACTCGTAGAGCGCCACCCAGCAAAGAGCTGTATGAGAGACTGAGTTCCCCAAACACTGCTGCCTCTGTCCTCTCTTTATCTAATACACAGAGCACTGTCAAAGCTAGACCTCCACCCCTTGTCAAGCATAACCCTGAGAAAGACGAGGGTCTACTGTGCAAGATTACAGAGCAGTTGATCTCAAAAGCTGTTTCAGTGGACTTACTGGAAGTCAGTACTATGGAGAGAAAAGTCTCATCTGCTTCTCTCACTCCAGTTTCTTCTTCTTCTTCTTCTTCTTCTTCTTCTTCTTCGTCTTCTCATGTTGTCCCCTCACTGCACAGGGCTCCCATTTTCCATCCCCCAGCCTTACCCATTGTGACGTCTAAAGAGACAGGGCAGGGTAGGTTGTCCCCACCGACCTTGACACCCGTCCAGCCAATAGGCTTATCTGGGAAGGGTCAGAATAAACACATACCGCCAACATTAATACCAGAGCTTAGACACGGAGCAATTGCTGGAAAGAGAGCAGCTCCTGAGCCAATATCCTTCGCAAAAAAGGGTTATGATTTGCATAGGGGTGGAGTTTTGCACAATCGAGAACGAGCGCTAGGAGGTCATGCAGTCAATGGAGGATTGGCGAATACACAGGCAGCTACTGCGTCTGTAATTGTTCGTTCTTCTGGCTACATGCACATGCCTGTGAACCACACCATCACCGAAAGGTCACTTTCTCAAGTTCAATGTGAACATGTGCGAGCGTTTGAAAAATTGCCCAACACACACTCGAAGGATAGCAACGGTCAATGTAAGAGGGGCATCCTGTGGACCCCTGTGGACACAGTACACCCTGTTAACATGGTCACTTTAAAGCATGACATTAACACACCTTTGAACATGACTAAAAATATGAGTTCTCATTATTCTAATCATGGTGTGAAATATTCTGTAAATATGGATACACCACACTTTGGAATAGACTCCAAGGAATGTGAAAAAGAGATGGAGGAAATTAATAAGGTAGTTCAGCCAAAGGTGAATCTCTCCTGTTGCCTCTCTAGAGACATCCCTCATGTAAAGAAACGCAGAGCTGGACTAGCTGCTTTAGAATCGAAACAAATGCATGCTGTTCAGCCTCTGACCACTATGGACACTTTGAATGCTACCAAGAGTAGATACATTTGCACTACAAACAGTACACATACCAAATGCACTGCACACAATCTGGACCAAAATAAAGAGTCGATATTCAATCCCAGCCCAGCCAAATATCCCAGGTTGGCACCTGAGGTCACTGGAGTTGTAGCCAACAAACCGGATTCCGTGGCAAAAGTTCAGCCACTTACTTCTTTATCCCATACTAACCAACCTGCCCAGTCTGGTCAAATCAATTACCACAAACTGAAAAAAGCTTGGCTTACCCGGCACTCTGAGCAGGACAGAGGTAGTATCACTTCAGAGACAGCAGGGGGCAGTACCACACTAACCACAACAACCACTGTCTCTCTGCCAATCAAACAGGAGGTGAATGGACTGGAGGATAAATGGTCCACACAGGAGGGCAAAGAACATTTTCTGGATAATAGGAAATGTAAAACTTTAGACAGGAAATGCCTCATTGAAGACAGGAAGACCAATGGAATCAGTGTTAAGTCCAACATGGAGGATAAAAAAACACCTCTCACCTTGGAAAATAAAGTTACTTTTGAAGATGTAAAGCCCACCATAGAGAGAAATGGCAACTTGCAGGGAAAGAAGGCTAATTTTCAGAATAAGAAACTATGCATTAATATAAGGAAGCCAAGCCCAATTGACATAAAGATAGAGAAGGATAATCATGGAGAGAAGAGGATCTTTCAGTCCAGCTTTCAAAGTGAGATCGGAGGGGACTCAGGCAACGAAAGTGAGTGTCATAAATTTAACCCAGGGAGCATACAGCGCCCCAAACCTGTATTCAGAAAGAAGCCGAATGACAATGAAGATGAAGAGGGTGAAGACGATGAGGCAAAGCTTAATGGCACAATCCAGAGTACCAAAGAGAAATCTCAGCACAGGCTGCCTAGCAGTAAGTTAAATATCTTCTTTTTCTTCTTTTTTTTTTTTTTTTTGGAGCATGGGTGTTTTAGAAATGCAATTTTGTGAGAGTTAGGCTACAACTTTAACATTTGTTAAGCTGGCTTTTTGCAAGTTTTCCCAGTTTTTGTTGAATAGCTGTCATCAAACTTTTTTTTTTTATTGTTTTTTATTTGACTAGTTTTTCCCACAATGCAGATAGGTTGTGAAATGCAGCAAAAATGAATTGAAACAGTATTCTAATCGATGTATCGATTATATATACTGTCACATAAGCTGATCGAGGTTGCTGATGGTTCTTTTTCTTCAGACGGCATTGGTCGTTCAGTGTTAAAGGACTGGAGGAAGGTAAGAAAGCTAAAGCAGAGTGGCGAGGCATTCTTGCAGGATGACTCGTGTGCAGAGATTGGCGCAAATGTCCAGAAATGCCGGGAGTGTCGCTTGGACCGCTCACGCAAGGCCCAGGAACCTGTCCTTTCACCTGTGTTCTGTCGCTTCTACTACTTTCGCAGGTAAGCCTCCAATAGGAATGGGCTGGCTGTTTATGGGGACTCTGTTACAGTCTAGCACTCTTTCTGTAGAACCCTAGTAACTGATGCTAGCATTAAGTTGGTTTCTTCTGTTAGTGATAATATTGCTATTATAAGTCTAGCTACTGCTGCTCTATGCTGTTATTAAATGACAGCACTCACCTATCATTGTTTTAGTGGGGTCACTCTTCCTTTTCTAGCATTCATATACTTCTCTTCTCACAGTGATTTCCTTTCTGTGTCTACACTGTGCTGTACATTACTGAGCTTGCCAAGTTAGCTAGATTGCTAACACAGCAGCACTGAGGTGGGAGTCAGTTTCCCTCCATTTCATTCCTCATTCTGCCTGATGATCAGTTCTTCCTCTGCCAATTGCCCCCCTCTTACTTTTTAATAAATCCTGTTGTCTATCTGATTAACAGATCTGTGGCTACATACTTAGAGCAGGTTTAAGTGGCTTTCCTCCCTCATGTTTTGGCAAGTGATTTAACAACCCCTGCTACAAAAATCTTCTGTTACTCTACTTAAACAACCCATGTTACCGGTGATCTCACCAAGTAAAGCTGTATGCCCAATGTGCATTGCTTGATTCCTGAACATAGATGATATGTAGTTGGGCTTAGAATATTGTGTTATGTATGATAAGCAGCAGCATTATTTTAGCTATTCTTCTGCTAGTTTTGTAACAAACACAGCAATCTGCAGACACTGATCACCAGTGTTCCCATGAAGCTGAACAGGCAGATTGTTCACCGCTGTGCCCAGTGTGTATGCTGTGTTGACTGAATAGTGGCCATACAATCCTTAGGTCAACTGTTTGTCTGTCATAGTGGAGATACAAGGGACTCCATTGTCTAATTAGAGATTGTCCTACTGGGCTGTGGCAGCCATCATAAATAGAAGTCTATAGCCAGGCTGAAAGCCCGTTCTCTATCTCGACCTGCAAGTCTGCAAGGAGTCTCACCTCCTCAGGGGGATTAGAATCATGCTTCTCCAGGGAGTTCTCCTAATGACATTGTGACATACTGTAAATTATCCAGGTGATTCTCACCACCTCTGCCAGTTACAGGGGGTGAAATAAAACACTTGCTGTGTATGTAATTGGGATTCAATGAATCCTGGATAACCGCCAATGTTATTTGTCAGCACTGACCGTTCAAAAGCCAGAAGGAAGTTTCTAGGGAAGGGTGGCTATCTGACAGTGGTATTTATTGCAAATAATGTGCAATATGGCACTTTTGTGGCTTTATTGGAAAGTCTTGGATGCATGTACACACTCACTATGCACAATTATCCACTTATGCTAGTCTAGTCTAGTAGGATACCCTGTACTTACCAGGGCTGCAGCAATCAATTATTTTAGAAAGTCGAGTATTTTACTGGCTAGTCCATTAATTATTGGAGTAATCAGATAAGAAGTATTTTTTTCTTCATTAAAGATAGAATTTCAAATATTCAAGAGAAAATAAGATGGGTCTCTTTAAATAAACAAGTAATTAGTTTCCATTTTAGAAAAAATAAATTTTATTTTGCTTAAATTGTAATCTGTGGAAACTAAACCCAATTAGTGCATTTAATTGCCATATTACATTAAAATACAAATATATAAATAAATAAAAATATTAAAAAATCAGTATAAAATAACTTTTTTAAAAAAAAAGAGGTAAACGCACTGCGTGGTGTTTTCTTTATTTTTTAGTTTAAAATGAATTTAGTTTAAAACTGTGGAAACTTTCTGTTGTGTTCTTTGGCATGAATCTTCTCCTCCTCGTTTTCTCCCCGTTCCTCCCCTTTTCATTCTGCAGCGTCTTCTGTGTTTACCTGTCCATCGGTCTCATTTATAAACACACAAAAACAAGGCTGAAAACGTGTGTACGGCACTTTCCACGCAAATGTTGTGATTTATGGAGCGTGCGCTCAGAAGGCGAGAAGGGAAAGACGGAGCTCACAGCCTTTGCGTGGAAAGTGGCGCACACACGTCACTGCAAAATAATTTACCTTGATGCTTTTTTTGTATTTGAATTGGTCCAGTTACTTGAGGAATCTTATCAGCCTCTGTACTCACCATCCAATTTATTAGGAACACATTTATGTCGTTATTTAATCAGCCAATTATGTGGCAGCAAATCATGCAGATGCAGGTCAAGAGTTTCAGTTCAATATTCACATTAAACATCAGGATAGAAAATAAAGAGTGAGTTCTGTGACTTTGATGATGGCATTGATGTCAATATTTAATAAACTGCTGATGTCCTGGGAATTTCAAACACAACACTCTTAAAAGCGAAAGATTTGATGTGAGAGACAGTTCTGTGGGTGGAAATGCCATGTTGTTAAGAGAGGTCAAAGGAAAATTGCGAGATTGGATTAAGCCGCCAGGAAGGATATAGTCACTCAACTATTTTTCATCATTCTGATTTTGGATGTGAATATTAACTGGTGCTCTTGACTTTTATCTGCATGATTTTATGCATCAAGCTACTATTGCATATTACATTTTAATTCATATATCCAGGCATTTTAATGATTCATTTTTTTATTTAACATTTACAGTATTACAAGCTAGATTATTTTCATTAAATATGCAGGGTTCAATTGGACTCGGATATTTATCTGAACTTTACTTAAAAACTGCTGGAGTCTTTATTATTATTTATCATTGTTCAGTTAGCAATTCTACCTGATTTTAATGGAAACATAACAGGTTTATAAATCCAGTTCAAAGTGCCTTTAAGTCAACAACCAAGCTTAATCATAGTCTATAAAACAGCTCCTGAGAGCCTATATAAAATTGCTTTGTCCAGGAATACATGCTGGCAGCCTCTGTCTTATTCAACATCACTCTGCCACAAAGTGCAAAATTGAACAGTATCAGCACTCTCAGGAAGGGTTTTATTTAGTTGTTCATCAAGCTAGAAAGCAAACTTTTATTACCACCCAAGTATATCATTCTCATGGTCATGGTAACTGCTACCTCTGCCCTTTTTTTTCTGCCATAGATTGTCATACAGCAAGAATGGAGTTGTGCGCGTGGACGGCTTTTCTGTAGTTGAGGACACTGATGAAGAAGCAGTGCGTGTGTGGGTGGCGGGCTTTGAGGTCCAAGAGGAAGACAAGCAATGGGAGATGGAGCTGGACACAGCCAAATATATTCTCACACTCATAGGAGACAAGTTTTGCCAGCTTGTCAAGACAGAAAACATCGCTGTCACATGGGTCAAGAAAGACAGTGAGTGTCTGTGTGTATGAAAATAGTGTATATAACATAGTATGGGTATATAAATGAATATAGTAGTATAAGCACAATACAATAAAGATACAATGCAACAAATCCATTTTATTAATTAATCATATAAACAAATAATAGATTAGCCTTTCATTCTGTTAAGAAGAGTTTTTCAATCCTCACACTTTGTACAACTTTTGTGTGTGTTTTGGTGTGTGTATAGCCCAGGTGATGTGGAAGCGTGCGGTGAGAGGTGTGAGAGAGATGTGTGATGCATGTGAGGCTACTCTGTTTAATATGCATTGGGCCTGTCACAAATGCGGCTTTGTGGTTTGCATGGACTGCTACAAAGCCCGGGAGAGGAAGTGTGCCAAAGGTTAGAAATACACCTACATGACACTTACTAGTGTGTCTCATTTCCTGTGTGATCACACGTGTATTTTCTTTTTCTATGTGCTTAGATAAAGAGCTATATGCATGGGTCAGGTGTGTAAAAAATCAACCCCATGACCTGAAGAACCTAATGCCTACTCAAATAGTCCCAGAGAGAGGTGAGTGTGTATCTCGTTCACCTTTTTGTGTGTCCTAGTACATAGTTTGACCTAAAGTAAGATTCTTGTCAGTTATATTGATTAGATGTCAAGCCGAGACGAAAATTGTTTTGTATGACCTACAGTTTTAGCAGATTTACAGAGTGCCATGCACTCTATAAGAAGCGAATACGGCATCCCCTCTCAGTGCTTGTGCTTTGGTAGCACTGCTTTCCTCTCCAGATCCACCATTATCAATGGCCTTATCCAGGTAACAAAGTTTCCCACTTCTTATATTAAGCTCTCTAGTTTATATATATTTGTTCCTGATTTATGCCTTGTTTCTTGGATCATGCCTTGTATGGCTTCCTTTTTACTTTACAATGCTTTAGATGTATTAGATTTTATTCTGAAAAGGTGAAATGATTGTGTTGTGATGTCAGGTTTCTGAGAAAACGCAGTGCGACTTGAAAAGCCAGCAGCAGAAGAACATACAGAACACTGTTCACAAGATCCCCACAGAGAGAATCGGTAAGTAAAAAAAAAAAAAAAAAAAAAGATTCTCAATTCTCAAAATTCTCTATTCTCAAAAGATTTGTGCTTGCTTTGTGTGTGTACATCCAGTAAGTTGTGCTGATGTACCTTTTTGCGTACCTCAGGAAAATTGGACCGCGATGATATGGAGACTTTGGGCAGGAAGTCAGGTAGCCCAGAGCAGGGCTCCACTTTGCGTGAGCTCCTGACATCCACAGCTGGAAAACTGCGTCTGGGATCCACTGGGCCTGGAATTGCCTTTGCACCAGTTTATAACAACACCGATCAGGTCACACCCTGAAATTGCCTCACATCCTTGTAATCTTGTCATCTCTCGAAATTGTTAATTAGTTTACTTTACATGTACCCTATGTTTTAGACTGCTCAGAAAGCTCGCATGCCCAGCCTCCTGGATAACATTATTGCCTCAGTAGTGGAAAACAAAATTCCTGCATCAAAGATGGCCAAACTTGGGTTGAACCAGGATTTGCTGACAGAGGAGTCGGTGCGGGAAAAATTGAATCCTGTTCGAATCCCATTGGCTGACCCACATACCAGCGTTCCACATGATTGGATAGGCAGCTACCGGTTGCTTTGGCTTAAAGATCACCATCACCTAGGCAACCAAAGACTGTTCAAAGAGAACTGGACACAAGAGCAGGTTTGTGTTACAGAGCACAGTTTGGGGAATAACAGTTCCAGAGATGAGAGACGAGACAAGGCAGGCACTTTTTAGGACAGAGGATACTGCAAATTTTTCTTCTTTTCAACTGATATTTGGCACAGTGGAATACTCAATGGAATAATGACTTCATAACACATTAGTAACCTGTATAACTACTACAGCTCAGTGTAAGGACTGATTTTGATTTCATTGTTTCTACACAGCCAGTGCTGGTCTCTGGTTTGCACAAGAGTCTGAATGCTAGTCTGTGGAAGCCAGAGCACTTCAGCAGCGAATTCTCAGCACTCCATAGTGATTTCTACAACTGCCGTGATGGCAGCATCATTAACACCTGCCTCAAGGAATTCTGGGATGGATTCGAGGATGTGTCAAGTAAGTTGTTTGTATAAACCACAGACATTTTAGATGTCAAAATGGGACCTGTTGTGTTATAGGTTCGTCTATGATTTTAATTAGCTTGGCACTTTAATCGAATGTATTACAGCAGAAAAAAAAAAAACAAGGTATGCAGAGCAAAGGGTCCTCCAGAACTGTGGTTAGTGATCACTGCTGTTTCAATTATTATAATTTTTTCATCAGAGAGAACTAAATCTGCTAAAGGTGACCCTGCTGTATACAGACTGAAAGACTGGCCATCAGGGGAAGAGTTCCTGGCACTCATGCCATCCAGGTTAGCGCTCCACACCAGCCCGTTTTCCCAGCTCGCCCTCGGCATAAACACCCCACCTACAGAATTAGAATAAACTTTAATTAATTTGAATATACTTGAACATATTTTATTATGAACCTCTATATGAAGCTTGAGTTGCAGCTCATTATTCTGCAGTCTAACCTTTTGTGACATTTATAAAATGAGTTTTTCGTTTAATCATTTGATGACTCCGGGGTCTATATTTTACCTGGGTCACTTGTGATGATAAAATGATATGCACCTGCCAGTTTATGTTGAAGAAAGTTTGTAGTGCAGATATGCAGAAGCAGTGTATAGTATGTGTGTTGGATTAAAACAAATCTATTGCCTTTGCAAGGTATGAAGATGTTATGAAGGCATTGCCAGTTCCTGAATACACCAGTCCAGATGGCACCCTCAACCTGGCCTCTCGCCTTCCATCGTTCTTCATTCGGCCAGATCTAGGTCCTCGCCTCTGCTGTGCACATGGTATTCCCCCAGTCCTTCACCTCCTACTGTCCTTCTTTGCCTGTCATTCCTTGTTTCAGTAATTTATCCCATTGCCCATTTTTAGTAACACAGTACCTTTAATATTCCTATGTGCTATATAAATATAATTGTGTGTGCATGCATATTCACAGGTGTGACAGCATGCCCAGAGCAGGACTTTGGAACCAGCAATCTGCATGTCGAAATTTCTGACACTATGAGTATTCTGGTCTACGTGGGTGTAGCCAAGGGCAATGGAGCACTCTCCAAGTCAGGTTAGACCTTTATTGTGATTATTAGGTTATTCTGTGGCACTGAAATCCATTTGACTTTGAGGATAAATTATAAGAAAATAGCTATATAAGTAAATTAATTGCTTAATAAGTTATTTTGTTTGGAAACTAAATAAACCCAATCAAATGTATATGACAGTTAGTGTGTATTCTGCTTTATAACATAACACCTAAAATAACACCCAAAACAAGTTTACACTGTTGTTGGTTGCAGAAAATTACCTTATAGACTTATAACTAACAGATAATGGTGATCATCAATTGAGACAACATTATTCCTTAAATAATTTAGTAAAAACGCCACTCTGTAATCTTTAAAAGAATTTTATGACCCATGGTGTGTGTCCCTGAGGTAACCTTCAGTTTGTGTCTTTCAGGAGTTTTGAAGCTCTTGGAGAAAGAGGACCTGGATGAGGGTGCAAAGAAGAGGCTGAGAGATCCCAATGAAATTCCAGGTGCACTGTGGCACATCTACCTGAGCAAAGATCTTCATAAGATCCAGGAATTTCTCCAAACGGTATGGTACTGTTTATTGAAGCAGTGCAGTGATTTATGCTCAAAGGTCATACATTAGATATCTGAACTGGATACTGTTCATTACCACTCATTTAATGTTTGTGTGTGTAATAAAGTAGGAATAAAGTTAATAGGCATTAAAAGGTAATCCTTAAATGTATCGTGTGTGTGTGTGTGTGTGTGTGTGTGTGTGTGTGTGTGTGTGTGTGTGTGTGTGTGTATAGGTAGCAGCGGAGCGTGCTGAGGCAGACACTGAGGCAGGCTCTGAGGCAGAATGGGAGAGTGAGGCAGACCCCCTTCGTGAGGGGAGCTGGTATCTAAGCCCGAAGCTGCGGCAGAGGCTGCTGGAAGAACACAGTGTGGAGAGTCGCACGCTGCTGCAGTTCTACGGAGACACTGTGATTATCCCTGCCGGAGCCCTGCACCAGGTCCTTCACACACACTCTGTACATTATCTCTCATTATCTCTCATACTTTATTAAAAGACAAGGACAGAGTAGAGTAGAAATGCAGTGATATAGATCTTCCTGTCACTTGTGTGTGATACTAGTAAGAAATCAGAACCTTTTTTTTTTATTCTATGTGTCCTCCACTGTCAAAGGAACATGCGTACCAGAGTAGAGGTATACATCATAATTGGGTTCCATTGGGATCTAGGAATATGTAGGGGGAACAGGTGGTTTCAACTTGCATGCAAAGGTGATATGAATCTCACAGCAATAAAGAGTGGCCATATTGATTTGCATAGGATTATTCATTCTCAAAATCTGCATAAAGCTAAACAAGCCAATTAGGATCACTCTTTTATGAAGGTGCAAGTTCCTGCAAAAGATTACAGCATAATTTAATAAAAAAGGTGTTAGAAAATCATTAAATATTAACGGTTGCTTTTAATGGTAATGTATCTAAAAATAATTATTAATATAATTTTTTTATTGTAAAATTAAATTGTATTGTTTCTCAAATGTTCAGGTGATGAATTTGCACAGCTGCATTCAGGTGAATGTGGACTTTGTGTCCCCTGAGCATGCCCACAACTCGTATTACCTGACCCAGGAGCTCCGCCCTCTCAAAGACCAAGTTAATTATGAGGACAAATTGCAGGTAAGGGGACACGTTCACATTTTCTTATTCAACTGTGTCCGGTGGTGCTCTCTTTGTTCATTACCCAGTTATTAAAACCAAAATACAAAAATCATTTGCTTGTTTCATATAAAGATGTAGTCATCCCTGTTCAACCTGTTAATGCATTACAAAAAGAATAGTTCAGCCTTCTATACAGATGGATGTGTGTGTATTTGTGAGCAATTATGTGCCAGCAGCACTACATGAGATGGATTGTTCAGCCCAGCGGGTAAGAACAGCCTCTCGTCGTCTTCTTAATCCGAAGGTGACGGGGAGGCTAGGTTTTCGTAGAAGAACGCAGATACTGAGAAGTATCTGAAACAGAGCTACCTTTATTTCTTTTTTGCCCCTGCGTAGCCTATAAGAGGATATTGTCGTCATCATGTATTCCGCAATTAATTACTCACCATTGCATTCACCTTGCTTGTTCAGGTAAAGAACATCTTCTACCACTCGGTGAAGGACGCCGTGGCCGCTTTGAGCCGGCACTTAAAAGAGCAGAGCACAGAGGAGGTGAAGGAGGAAGAATGCTGACGGAATTCATGCTCACTCGTGTGAGCGCGGCGCCAGGTGCAGACCTTCTCCAGATCCCTCCTGCTATTAGAACCGATTCTGAATGCGTACTCTTTACACCAATGACCATGAACACTATTTTGCTTCAGTGCAAGGACCCATCACATTTCCTCCATGATGTCACCATACTCTGTTTGATTATTGTTGCTATATCTTCTCCAGAGCTCAGCCCCACCCCAAGATCTTCCTGCTTGGCCAGGAAGTAAGGTGAGAGGCTGAGGCTTGTCTGAACAGTGGAACAGAGGAAGTGGAATTCTCTCTGTCCTGTGCAGGCAGCTGCAGAGTTGCTGAGTAGGAAGAGAGGTGAACTGCTAAGCACAGCACTTTTTAGCTCTAATGCTGTACATGCTATAGGCTGTGAATATCCAATGCAAAAGAACAACCACCAATTGCATTTTTCTCCAGAAGATGAGGCTCTGAGGCGTATTCTTAATCAGTAGTTATTGTGCTGCTAACTGTTAGCTACACTTGTCTGCCGAGGTTCAGACAGTCGGGAGAGCAGCTAGGCCAACACAACCATAGCAGCATTCCTTTGCGTCAGCCAACGCCAAGCTGTTAGCTTTTATTGTTTATGTTTCAAGGTGATATTAAATTATTAACAGTTTGGCTGGTATTCACTGTGCAGAAGGAGAATATAAAGGAATTTGCAGTATATAATGTGTTTAAAAAAAAATTTAAAAAAAGTTATTGTGGAATTTTCAGCTGAAATATATGTAAATAGCAGAATATACATATATAATATATTAATTATGATTTTTCTATAACATGGTGTGCTTTATTTGCTGTATGTGTTGTTTGCTACTGTATGTACATTGAAGCTAAAGAGATGTTTTACATTTTCCATTAAAAATGGAATCGAACAAGAAGGGATATTATGTGTCAATTTTCTGTAAAAAAAAAAAAAAAAAAAAAAAAATGAAGACCTCTGCATACATCAAACTTTTTTTTGTGTTATTTGATAGTATTCTTTTGTTAAACATTTTCAGTGAATACAATGACACACATTTCCAGACCTCACTGTTGTGTGTGTGTGTGTGTGTGTGTGTGTATGTGTGTGTGTGTGTGTGTATAAAGTGTGAATACCCTGGTAATACTTCACAAACCCCTGGGAGTTCCCAGACCTCACTGGTATACTGTATGTACACATATATAAAATGCAATCGTTCAGGTTAAGTACCAGTGAGGTCTGGGAACTCCCAGGGGTTTGTGAAGCATAACCAGTGTATTCACACTTTTTGAGTTTTATTACATGGTTGAAAATCAAAAATTACAACCCATCAATAGCATTGAAATCTGTAGTTACATCTGAGATCCAAAAAAAATCTATGGCTCTTATAGTTCATACTGAATGAATACTTGAATACAATCATACTTGAATTCAAACCTTAAAAACAAGTAAACCTATAATTAATGTCATTAAATAAAACTAATGACAAAAATAGCTGCGATATTATTTCGGACAGTTATTATTTTGCTGAACTTTGTAAATGTTTTGCTTTTTTAAATGATCACTGATGGGTTTCCAGATACTCACAACATTATGTAACAGTGCCACCGGTGTTTTAATATCCACCTAGTGTGATTATAAGAGAAACTAATAACCCAGAGCAGATCAGCATGGCGTAGCTAGGGTAAATTTGCAAAAAGTCTCACACTGTCTACCAGCACAAACAATGTTCTGACATCACAAGTGCCTGTATTTTGGCCCTCTAGATATGCAAGGATGTTTGGAAACTGTGGACTGTTCGAAGTCTCAAGGACATTGAGATGTGTCAACTTTACACGTTTTGTGTTCTTCAGGCCTCACATTCGACATTGCTGGTGAATGTGTGCTTTTCCAGAACTCCAGAACTTATTTAATATTTCAGTCAGAGAGGAATAGATTATACAAGCATTCAGGAGAGACATCTTTTAACACAGATCAGGCAAATCTAGTTGATGTGCAAGCCTGCAATTACCGTCAAATTGAATGTGAATGTGACTTGAATGCTGCTTCTCACTGCTCACTAAAAAATAGCAAAAGTGCATTTGTTTGTTGACTGACTGATTGAGTAATTGAGTAGGAACTAATTGAGGATTCATATAGCTGTATATGGTCCTGACTCCTTAACAAAATTCATTAGCTAATAGCACTTTATTAGAATATTTATAATCCAGCAAGTGTCCTATCAGTGTATTTTCTGTCCCTAAAAAGGCTCCAGTTGGGTTATCTGAAGAAGAACAAAGGTACTGGATAATAATGACTAATTCTGGTTATTCCAGTGGCAGGCTGTGCATTTTATACCTAGGTGTCCTACCTGAATAAATAAATCCATCTCTTAACAGCATCATTATGATACCACACCAATAGAAACCATTAATATAATACAGAAATTCAGAATAACACAACGCTGCATCACAGACAGGTATCGTATGCAGTGTAAATGAATTGTATTACTAAAGCAAGAAAACCAATGAACACAATTCGACAAGTCTCCTGTCACTGCAGTCACACCTGCATCAACCGCATACATCATCTCGAGCAGAAGCATCAATTAACCTCAGAAAATGACCCAGCAAAAAGCATAACAACTGGTTTGGCTGCATTATACCATACTGATTATACAATACCCTTTCAATGTCCAACATTTCTTAAAAAGTCTGTTTTTTAAATATCCTTGTAAGTATCTGTGACCAAATCAAATTCTCTTCTGTCAGTCATTGTGGAAGGAAAAAACAGCTTTTAAAGCTGTAAGCTCTGACTAGTGCTATCTGATCATCCAATCAAAGGACGTGAAAATGCCAGCTAGGGTCCTCAGAGTGGCCAACTTGCACTCTGGTTGGGTAAAACAACAGCATCAAGCACCACGGATTAGAAGCTACCAAGAGCCCAAGTTCATTTCTGAAGGCCTTACAGCAACTCCATCTCTGTGCACCTGAGAGAACCACTATGAAGTGAAGAGAATTTCAAGAGTCAAGAAGCTTTTATTGTGATTTTAACCATATATAGCTGACGCAGTACACACTGAAAGGAGACGTTCCTCCAAAACCCTGGTGCTACATAAACAACATAAAGCTACATAACAGAAAAACACAGAGCTAAGAACTAGTAAGTGTCCTCGCCACATAAAGTGCATCGTGTGCAACCTGGTGCAAACAGTGCGAGACAAGATTATGCAAAATACAACACAAGACAGTGTAGGACAATACACAAAACACAAAATAGCGCCGTCAGGATAGCTACTGTGTATTTTACAGTGCAGTGTGCAAAACAGAATTGACTATTAGGAAGAATTTTATAAACATTCATGGACACAAATATATTAAAACATTTGTCAGTGACTCTGATCAAGTTTAGGCCAGCACAGAACATCTTGCTGCCCCTGATAACCCACCACTGGCTTATTTTTATTTGAATGTAAATAATGAATGTTAATAGGTTGTTTTTTGTGGGTTTTTTTTTTTTTTTTTTTAACTGTATAATCAGTCCTCACTATATATGGTATGTAGTATACAAATGTCAGCAACAAAAAGACCTCAGTAGTTACCCTTTTCTTTTATTTGGTGGAAGGTTGGTTGGTTTGGTCTGCTAGAAATCCATGTTTGGACCCAGTAATCCCCAACTGCCTAATTTTCTGATTGGATGAGATTTATTCCTCCCATTTTTAGTCACTCTGGATATAAGTGTCTGCCAAAATAAAATAAAATAAAAAAAATTTGAGTACAAGCATTACTTTTTGAAACAGGCCTAACTTTGTATGGCAGTAACTGCCATAGTGCCAAGTGTAGATGCCAATCCACCTGTGTCTGCACTCACTTGAAGTCAGGCATATAAAAAACCCAGTATTTGAAATTAATCTTTTTTTTATTATTATTATTTTTTTTTACTTGTTGAGCTCTGACAAAAAAAAAAAAAAAAAAAAAAAAAAAAAAAAAAACTCAGTACATTACTATTGCCTGATTAAGCTCCATTATTTGTTGGTGTTTGGCGCCACCTGCTTGTCATAATAGTAAATAATTTGAATGCATCTGATCAGACACTTTTATATTTTTAAATGAATAACTTTTCATAAATAGTATCCCTGATAGCATTTCACGCCTATTAAAAATTAATATCCCTTAATTATTTGATTATTTGATACGCAAAAATATTAATCACTATTTCATTCATAGTACACAAGGCTACAAAAACTTAGTAAAAAAAAAAATATATATATATATACACACACACACACACACACACACACACACACACACACACACACACACACAATGATCATTGGAAAACATGATTAGGAATTTGAACCAAAGCAATTTAAAGGTATTATGATAACTGCCCTAAAACTCAGAAGTCATATGAGCACACATAAGGAAAAAAATCATGCACACTAATACAACCAAACGCCATTTATTAGGAATGCCTATACACCTGTTCGTTTATGTAGTTATTCAATCATGTGGCAGCAGTGTGGTGTATAATATCATGCAAATACAGGTGAAGAGCTTCAGTTCCATGTTCAGTTCACATCAATGGTGAAGAAGAAGTGTAATATGTATAACTTTTAACTAGGTCATGATTGGTACAATATTGCTAGTTTAAGTATTTAAGAATCTTCTGATACCATGGAATTATTTACATATAAAATGCTCTTGAATTTACACCGAATTGTGTGAAAAATATCCAGTAAGCAGAGCATCTGCAGGTTGAAACATCATGTTGATGAGAGCGATCAGAGAAGAATAATCTAATTGTTCTTGAGTTAAGAGGAAGTCTAGAGAAAAAAACAGACCATGTATTTTTTAACAGTTGAAAATGAGTCTGTGATAGTCAGGTCCTGTCCTTGGTTGACAGGAGTGGAAACCAATCTGCTGTTGTAACCCATTCACCTCAAAGTCTGAGGTCTTGTGCATGCTTAGATTCTGTTCTGCGCACCACATTTATAAACAGTTATTATATTAGTTATATAATCATATATACTTGCTGGCAGCTGTAACCAATCTGACCTCTGCAAACTCTATGCGATTTCTTTCTCACTCTTTTCTATGTAAACTTATTTTCTTCATCCTGATGTTTGATGTGAACACTAGCTAAAGCATGTATCTGCATGATATTATGCACTGTGCTGCTGTCACATGATTAGCTGATTAGCTTATTGCATAAATGTGCAAGTGTACACATGTTACTAATAAAGTTGATGTGGTCATTGAATGAATCCTAATCAATCACAGCAAGGTTTTAATTTGGTGTATAAAGAGAAAACAATCTATCAGAAAAAAAAAAATAACAGATTTACATGGAGCTGCAAGTATTGCTATGATGAGAAATAAACAACATGGTGCATTAGTTTTCAGTGCATATATAAGCAGCGGTGTCGATTTTTTGGTGGGTCTGTGTCGATTTTACACCTAATGATCAACACCCCCATGCAATCAATCCTGCTGCCTTATGTCTTTGTTTCTTGTTGGTGACATGGGCAATACCTATCACGCTTTGGGAGCGTGGTCATCCATCTTCCTGGGCTCTCCACCCACGCACTGGGTAGAAGGGTGACGGGGGGCGCGCCAGTCTCTAAAACAGAGTTACACTCATTCATTAGAATTACAGACTGGTTCTTTCCATGTGTGTCATTATTTTATTACATTTCCTAATCTAGGTTCCTGTTTTATGTAGTATCTGAAATGCACCTCATTGATCTTATGATCAATATGGGGCCTACTTAGGGGACATTTAGACTGCAAAAGATCAGGATTAGAGCTTACAAATCAAGTGTACTTGATTTATGAATGTTTATAGAAACCAACTGTGTACAAACATTAGGCAAGTAGTTTCCTAAATTCCTAGACATGTTCTGACTTTGCAGCACTTTGCAGCCTAAAAATGTTTAACTAGAGTTAAACTGATATGCTGATAAAATCACTGATATAAAAAAAACCTCTAATATGTGCTATTGGTGAGAACGCGTTCTGAAAAAGGTCAGCTGTTAGGAAAACCACGCCCTGAGCATGATATGCATATGTGACCCAAACACCTACGGACTCCCCCCGGCAAAGCAACGTTTTCTGGTCCAATCTCCTAGCTCTCTCCCAAACCTTGTTCATTATCATAACAATTTCCACTCTGAGGATGTGTAGAGGTGGGAACAAACCCACTGTCTGACTTATTCAGTTGCTTCCTGCAAGTAGGAAATGTATATGACTGCTTCTAGTCTTAAAGGTTTATGAAAGCGTGTGTAATTTTTGTATGTGTGTCCTGAGTGTGTTTTGGCAGCAGGAGCAGAAAGGCCTGAGTTACAAGCTTCAGTGGAAATTTTGTAGCTGAATAAACCAAAGAGCCACTGAAGGACTGAAAGAGCCTCGAGTAAGACATTTGGTAAGTGTTCAACTAAGTTGTTTGTAAAATGAGTGTGTAATGTGTATAGCTACATATTTGTCCTAATACTGGAAAATCCATACTGTCATTCTGTTTTTTAAACGAAATACGACCAAAAAAGTATAACCAACAAAGAAGCAAGCTTTGTGGGATTTTGCATTATTTTGTAATGGCATTAAATCATGTAAAAACAAAGTTTTTTTTATTATTTAAGGGTATGACTGATATTTGACTGACTACATAGATATGAAATGTAACAATCTTAATATACTGTATGATTCTACATTATTTAAATACAACTAACCCTAAAAACTATTACTTAAATTAGATTGTTTTCCTGAAACTAAAATCAAGATGGAAAATTAAACACTACAACATTTAAAATAATCATTTGAAAAAACTTATCGGTTAAAAATGGCCCAGATAGCAGTGTTTTGGGGTCCAGTGTGTCAGTAAACAAAAAAAACATGCATTAAATATCAGTCTGGTGTGTAATGAAAGGGAATAATCTATTTGAAAGAAATCTCTCTGTGACGTTTGATTAATCGGTGTGTGCAGGGGTCGACAGGCCCCCATGCAGCACCACGGCACACGCAAACAAAACGGGTGGTGAAACATGGCTTGGCGTGGGCGTACAGGGCATAAGGGGCATGGGAGGGGTACAGGGGGCTGGGAGTTGTGGAGGCTATGTCAGACAATCAAAAAAGAACATTAAACCAATATGCTAAACTTGAAATTTTTAAATTAATCCAATTAACCCAATAGCCCAGCTATCTATCTATCTATCTATCTATCTATCTATCTATCTATCTATCTATCTATCTATCTATCTATCTATCTATCTATCTATCTATCTATCTATCTATCTATCTATCTATCTATCTATCTATCTATATATATATGCATGTTTTTATTTATCCCAATTATTTATATTCCTTGTAATTTAGTACGCTTTAGCTTTTATATACACTATTAACTTGTGCCTATTCTCTTCTGATAGATTTAAATAGAAATCTAAAAGCGAAGCTGGCAATGCAGGCACAATAGGAATACATTTTTGTGCCTGTGGGTGTGAAACAAAGGACAAGGACATGGAGTGGGATTGAAGCTCTGCCCCCAACAATGTTGAGGCAGGCAAGCCTGAATCCGAACTCTCTCACTATTTCAAATAAAAAGCATAAAACTGGGTGTGAAAGCCTTAAACACATTCCCATGTAGTGCACTATTTGCCATATGGAGTTTGTCTATTACAGAAATAGCCAGTGACTTCCACAGAACACCAAAATCCATAGTATGTGTGTCATTTATCCTGTACACTGAAATGCATGTGAATTCCTCAGGCAGCCTACAATCATTTTATTAAGTAAATGACAGCAGAGAAGACTGATTTTCTTTAAAAGTCATTACAACCCAATGTATGTGGATATTATAAGAGCTCATGGGATGATTTTTAGATTAGCCATTTATCGGGACTGCAGCATCTCAGATGACAGGAGGGGAATTGATGTAGTGTGTATTTAAGTGTGGAGAGACAAACTCTCATTAGTGAACTGTCATCACACACAGTGTGTCTGAACCGTCACATTCATCTGTGAGTGGCATGGTTCTTTAATTACAAGGTTCCTAAACTTAATATAATTCCAGCTGCTCTGTTGTACACCGACGTACACACAAACAAGACAATTAAGAAATCATATTTCTCTTAAAAAATGGACAGAGTACAGTCCAGAGAGATAGATAACTCAGACATAGACTAGTTGTGAAACTGGTTGCGTCACTTTGGGTTGTGTGAAGCGTCGGTGAAGACATGTGCATGCATGTGTATGTGGGCGCGCAAGAAGCTAGGAGCTCGCACGAGCTCGGCAGGGAGGAGGGAGTGGAGCGGCAAGCTGTAGGAGGGCAAATCTATTCAGCGAGGAGAGCCTCAGCTTTGGCTGAGAATCCACAGAGAAGGGGCTGTTCTCTTGTGTGGGTGGCTACAAAATTAGGCCTCAATCACAAGTACAGCAACTGCTCGATTGCTCACGCCGCCAAAGATGAAAATAGATCACGGTGGCAGAAAAACAAAGAATGACGACAAGGGGTTTGATGCTGTGTCAGAGATACTGTATGTAAAGTGTCTTCCTGCCATCTCAAAGAGGCAGGGAGAAGTCATTTTGCATTATGGAATTGTTTCATGGTGGTACAGTTGCTCTCAAATCTATATAGAGCTCACTAAGGGTTTCCAAATTCGCCTGTGTCATCTTTGCCATTACTTCATATCCACATCATAGAAACACTTATTGAACTGTATCGCAGAAGGAAAAATCTGATTTAATAGTGGTTTATAGTTGGTCTTCAAAAATTGGTATTTTATTAGTTTAAGTTGGTGGAATGGGTGGGGAAGGGGTGTTCATGGGGGGGGGGGGTGTCTTGATCATGTATTTTGCAGTTATTGCTTGTCTGCATGTTTACAGTAAAAGTTCGCAATTTTAATAGTCCAAGACTTGAAAACAAGCTTAAAGAGGTGCAAATTAGGTACCTGACAAAGGTAATTTTTGTTCTTGTTTTGTATAAACAGCAGAACACACTTAATAATATAAAATAATATGAAAATGTATGGAGCATCTGTCTTTTCATTACATTTGTAATCCTTAACTGTATCCGTTCAAATGTGTTGTTGTTGTTGTTGTTGTTGTTGTTGTTGTTGTTGTTGTTGTTGTTGTTACACTGAATCATGCACTCTGTATTAGATCTCTGAGTTACAGGCTGATTTTTGAGTTTGAAACAAACATAAAAAAAATGATAAACCACAACAGGCTTTAAAGAAATAGATCGTTCATCTGTATTTTCTCCTCAGTGATGTCCTTAATATAAAAAATATATATTTCCGTTTTTCCTCCAATCCTACTTTCCGTCATTCAGTCAACATGATTCCACTGTATTGTGGTTATGATGTTAGAATGGGTTTTTATCACAACGAGTTGGTTTCCGACCCGAAATTTCCGGATGTTCCATTTTTGGCCAAAAGGGGCGTGTCTCTGGCCGCCGGATGAGATCCATCTATGGGAGTGACCTGACCGGAATTCCTGATTTCGGATTAGGAAAGTTATCTGCTCGTTCCTCCTCAACCTGCAGAGAACCTGCGCAAAACCCAAACAGCCAAAGTGAGGAGGGAAACCTCCCACTCACAAACACACTCACAGATGCGACCTGAAATGTGCACAACTATAAAAACCTGACGCTAAAGAACAACTGATGTGCATTGATCCCCAGTCGTGTCCCAGCGCGTGCCTCCTATTAGTCGCCCAACCTTCTTTTATCTCATGTCCTTTTATGGTCAATGACGTAGCACACATTGAAAGCGTCCTTTAAAAATGCCTACGAACTCACGAGCCTCGGTTACAGCGTCGGGCAACTGAGGGGTGCGAATTATTAATGAGAGCAGCGAGCAGTTCATCATATTGAAGATAACATAATAAATCGAGACCTCAGTTTTGGTTGTTTCTATGTCCTAAATTATAATGCCTGGGTAACCCCTGGAGTGTTTTTTTTTTTTTTTTTTTTTTTTTTTTTTTTTTTTAAAGCAGTGGGGTTTTAATTGAGCAACTTTGCAGTGTGTTAAAATGACAGCTAACAGTGTGGATAAAGTCGCTGAAACGCTGACTGATCTGATCCGCTCCATTGCACCGGATGCGTGTCCTATTGATGAGATCGCAGACATACCGAGCGGCTTTCCGCATGTAAACGTAGGAAGCGAGGCATCTGCAGGTAAGCGCGCAGATAGATCTGATCCAAGCGCTCTGCTTCTCTCTAGATTACGAGTTGACCTGTGCGAAAGTTACATTGGATTGCACGTTTTTTATGATGAGGATGTGCCTAAATAGTCTCATGACAGAAAAAACATAGACTTCTAATACAACTTCTTGTAATGCAACTTGAATGAACCACAACATATACAGGAAGGTATAACGTGGAAACTAACACAATATCTCATGTATTTCTTGTCGGATATAGGTGGTCTTGGCACGGACAGTTTCTCCAAAGTAAAGCGCTTTGGTGACTTTATAGACCCGAACAGCACTCAGAGTCCTTCTGTCTCCTACACGGGTAAAATCTCCATCGGCGCTCAGAGCGCACACGGCAGCTGGAACCCGGACAGCTTGATCAACTTTGTCTGCACTGAAGTCCAAAACGCGACACCTGCTCTCGCATCCCCTTTCCCTACCTCCTCTCCAGGACCTACGGACCTTTCAGTCACGCCACCTTGTGCCAAAGCCCACGAGAAGGATATGGAGCACATGTACACATCAGCTCCAGCTTACACCTGTAGTGCGGATGCCTACCAGGACCCCTCCACCTACCTGTCCACCAGCACATGCCCGTTAACGTACCCGTCAGCTTCTTACACATCTCCAAAGTCCACCATAGACGGTGCGCTTTTTTCCATCATACCTGAATACGGAGGATTTTACCAGAGCCCCAGCCAGCGAGACACGCCCGTGTTCCAGGACCGAAAACCCTTTTCCTGCTCTCTGGACTCCGTTAGAGTTCCTCCTCCTCCCCTCACTCCACTGAGCATGATACGAAATTTTACTCTCTCGTGTCCCTTGGACGGACTGAGGCCACCCACGGAGTCTAACCCTCAGAGTGTCCCGTTGCGACCCATACTGCGACCGAGGAAGTACCCGACCCGGCCGTGCAAGACCCCGGTCCATGAGCGGCCGTACCCGTGTCCAGCTGAGGGCTGCGACCGCAGGTTCTCGCGCTCCGACGAGCTCACGCGCCACGTGCGCATCCACACCGGCCACAAGCCGTTTCAGTGCCGCATCTGCATGCGCAGCTTCAGCCGCAGCGACCATCTGACCACGCACATCCGCACGCACACGGGCGAAAAACCATTCTCATGCGACTTCTGTGGCCGTAAGTTCGCCCGAAGCGACGAGCGAAGAAGGCACGCGAAAATCCACCAGAGACAGAGAGAGAAAAGGGCGAGCGCTCCTCCTGCCCCGACATCAGCAGCTCAGGGGGGCATGTGAGAGAAATTAACCAGAGAGACAACCTGGACAACCCTGCTGACCACGTGACATGGAAATGGCGATGGATAGAGGAACTTGTTGACCCACTTTTAGCCCCAGACATCATATTGTTTTAATACGTCCCAAATACTACCTTACTTAACCAGGACATGCAGAGTTCTTCAGTGGCATGTGCTAAAAAAAAAAGGCATCCACACCTTACCTCCCCTTTATTGGAGTAAACCCTGTTTCGCATATTAACGTCATACTTGGTCAAAGAAAAATCTGATTCAATATGATTATCAATATTTTACAATAATAACTTGAGGCTGGTGTGGTACAGCATGTCCAAAATGCTTACTCCAGTGAAAAAAACGCATCTCACCAATCAGGACCACTGCAAAAAGGAATCTCAGTGTTAGCAAGTGATACTTGAAAATGTTACCCTCAGAGACTGAAATTGCACAGGGCCTAGACATTTGGAATAGAAATAAACAAAATTTTAGGTGAATAATTATATTACATTTTATTTTACTCCCACATGTAATAAATACAAATGTGGTTAGCATCACAGTCTCTCTCTCTCAGCTTACATCCAGGTAGGGAAACTGTTGACTCCCACTGTGGTCTCCTTGCTCTCTCATTATGGAATATATTGTGAGTAAATAACTATTGAATTGTCTTTTTTCAGTAGAGATTATTAAATCTTTTCCATAAAGTTAAATTGAGGTAAGAGGCTGAACTTAAAATAATAACAATGTTAAAATAATAACAATAATAATAATGTTTTCTTGGCAGATACAGTTTGGTGTGGGTTTTTTCTTAACCTATATCCATTTTAGCTAACTACTTATCTTCCCCTACTTCACCTAAATTTTTATACACTAGGTTATGGTTGCTTGAGGGAAAAAATTCAGAAATTGTTTTCCAACATCCTTTACTTCAAGCAGTTTTGATAATTTCGTTGTTGTAATTTGCCTAAAACACCTTAAACATATTTATATTGAAATGGAGCACTCTTGCTAAAAAAATAAAGAAAGAAAGAAAAACGAAAAAAAAAGAAAGTCCCACCTTCTGCATGTGCCTGGTAAGAAGTGGTATATAAAACAGTATGATATAGTGCAGTACTATGAGATATCTGACCTGGCCTGTGTGTACAAATCCAAGGCAGCTTTATATGAGTTTTATGTATGACACTGTTTATGTTTTTCACGTGATCAGGAACAAATCGCTGCTGTTGCAAGTACGTTATTTCGTATGCTTTGTTTCCTTGAAGTCTACTGTTTTAATGTTTATAACTGATGATTCCTTTTGTGTAACATTCACAGATCACTTTATACAATCAACTGCTGCTTTTCGTAACTGGTGAAGTAACACTCACTTTACTACCTTACTGTGATTTTTCTTTTTTTTTTTTGTGCTGAGTTTTGTGAAACTGGGCCAATGCTGAGAACTTTGTTTGTTCCTAGTGTGCCCTCCTAATATTGTTTTGTACACAAACGAAGTGTGTCCAAATCATGCTTGGAGGTGTGGATCTGTAAATAATTAAATTAATACAATGGAGATTTGCTGTACATGTGTTGTAAATGGGCAAGGTTTGAAGAGTCACGCATTACACAAGCCCACCACTAGAGGGTATCCTTTCACATCTTTGGGTAAGACAAAAGTGGAAGGTGTGGGTGAATCCAAGATCCCATTTTTTTACCTTTACATTTCATATTTGGATTTTCTCCTGATCCGAGTTTAACCACATGTATTTACACAGACAAATGCATTTCTGTCAGAATGAATTTTGCCTTCATGAATTAATATGCAGCTCAGAGCATTGCATTCAAACACTAACTTACACAGTTCTTCACTTTTATTTAGTTTTGTTTCAAGGTCATGTAGGCCCCTTTCATAACTTTTCAAATTTGACTAGTTCTAATCATCATGGGCATTTATGGAACGAGTACATCGGATTAATGTACACAGGTAAAAACATGGCCACCTATTTTATTGATCAGATATAAATATTT
Organism: Silurus aristotelis; assembly: GCF_946808225.1. Taxonomy (NCBI): domain Eukaryota; kingdom Metazoa; phylum Chordata; class Actinopteri; order Siluriformes; family Siluridae; genus Silurus; species Silurus aristotelis. The sequence continues at coordinate 18,225,522 of NC_139579.1, forward strand.
AGAATACATTTTGAGTGAATTAACACTTTCATGTGTATAATTTCTACCTGGATGTTATCCTGTACTAAGACACACAAGAATGTGTGTGTGAGAGATAAAGAGAAAGAGAGAGAGAAAGAGAGAGAGAAAGAGAGAGAGAGAGAGAGAGAGAGAGAGAGAGAGAGAGAGAGAGAGAGAGAGAGAGAGAGAGAGAGAAATTTTTTCTAGAATAAGCCAGGCGTTACTTTAATGAAACGAGATATTTATTGTTTAAAATTGCCCCAAATTGTTGATTCCTCAACACAACACTACAATGAATCATTTACAAAACAGTTCAAGCTTCAGTCATGCAATTAACTGTGTAAGTGCCTAAAAAAACTCAGCGTTATGTCAGGTATTCTTTAGCAGTAGTTCTGAAATCCACTTGCTTCACACAGTTGTCAATTACCTTTAGGTCATTACCCAAAAGTTAAAACAAGTACCAGGATGTTGTGCTCTCTCTCTGTGTGTGTGTGTATACAAATAAATCTGGCTGTAGGTGTTTGTGTCACTGTTTACTGTCAGGTTACCAAAAACAGATGAACAAGTTGTAAGCAGTCTATTATGTTTGTAAGTGGGAAATACAAGATGCCTTTAGAAATAAAAAAAAAAAAGCATGGTCAAAAGTTTTGTACATGAGCTTTGGATTGAACATTCTAAATGACCCACTTTATGTCTGTTTGTATTCATACTTTTAGGCTGTGACCCAACAGATGAGACTGCAGCACTGCAGCAGAGTCTCATTTGATTTGGGCACAAAGTTCAGAGTGAAACTGAAATGAAATCTTAGCTGCTAATCTGGGATCTTAACATACTAGCTATCTAATTACTCCTGTAACTTCAGTAGCTTTGCATGGACAAAACATCAGGCCAGTGTGTATGACATGCTGAAATGTACATTACCAAACAGGAAATCAGGGTCCAGTTAATTAAAGCCAGACAAAACAAGCCATTGGTGTGGAACTATATAGAAATGTTTGGTAATTTAATACAGATTATATTGTAATGCCTGTTCGACCACAAACTCAATATACAAGAATTGCAAGAAACCAGGCCTAGTCCTATTATTTGTTGAACATGTATATATTAAAATAAAAGACTATAATGAAGGAAATTTGCTTTGAAATAGCTAACATTTATACACGTTATCATTCAGACAAAAAAAAAAGGCAGCCTTAGCCAGGCATGCCAGATCACAAGTGTAATAGTGAGACACAGCAACAGGGCCATGAGAGGTCAGAAAATGTGATTGTTCGCAGTTCACAGTCCAGCTTGTTTTTCGGGACAATACAGTGCCATGACAAACAGAAGTCAGGTTTTTAAAGACCTGCCAAGTATTTCCTTCATTTTCAATGGTGATTCCTTCACAGAGTGACCTTTGGGCCAGGGTATTGCTCAGCACCACACCAGAACTCACTGGGTTGAGGGATTTCCATGAGCCATAGCTCGCTCTGCTCCTGGTCCCCCACTTTTCTGTCTGCACCCTCGGGGACCTGCTGCAAAACTTTATAATAGTGGCAGTCTCTGCCGTCGTCCGGGTCGTACGGTGGTGCCAAAATATCAAGGAAGGCGGTGGGTCCGTCGACGGCCTCGATCTGGTGCAGGTTGTCCCTGTGGGGGGATAATACACACGGGGGACTCTCCTCTGTGTACTCGCCGACTGAGCGCTGCACGGACAGCCGCATGGCGCTGTTCTGGAACGGGAGAAGCGGCGGGTTGTGCTGCCTCCCGCTGGCGCTGTCGGCCGAGAAGTCCAATCTGTCGTAACAACTAACCCTGACCTTGCCGTAGAGCACTTTGAGCATGCCGTACATGTTCGGGTGGTCGTGGAGCGGGATGCAGGAGCCGTGCTTTAACAGAAACACCCCCATGCTGAACGAGTCCGTCTCGCAGATGTGCATGTAGGTAACAGGCGGACCGAGGAGCTGCGATGGTGTTGGTGGCGGACAGCTGCTCTCCACACACCGGGGGACGATCTTAAGATCCACCGCCCTGACCTCCGCCAGCAGGTTCCTCAGTTTGCTCTGATTCTCCACAAACGTCTTGCTTTCCTCACTCACCGGGTTGCGGAAGGTCGCTAGCGCCTGTCGGGCAAGTCTCTGAATCAAGGAGCTCATGTTGTCCTGAGGCATCATACAGCAGAAGATAAATCCACTTGTCCTGGACGCTAGTTAGCAACACTGATCAGAGCCCGAGCCTCGTAGCAACATTCAAATAGAGGCGCAAAAAAATCTCCAAAGCGAATCGACTCACTTTCAGAAGCGATTAAACACAAAATCAACAATTTACCAAAAGCACGTTACATGTAGTCACGTACAACAGTTAAGCCGCACCATTCATCATCACAGCAATATCCCCATATACAGCGATCTGATCTACACGTCCGCAGTGACGACATGGCCTCTTGGAGCGCTTTGAATTATGGATAATGTAGTCCTACAACGTCGGAAGCGTTCACAATTCCAGTTGTTCTGAACCTAGAACATCTGTATCATTATGGGTTTAATCTTCCAGCCTTAGACATTAACAAATTAACAAATCCTTCGTTTATTCCGAAAACCCGAGCGACAATTCGGAAGGAAATATTTCTGCGGCACACTACAATACCCACAGTATCGTCTTGTTTTTGGACAAGCACACATGGCCCACACTTCTCACGCACAGGCCACAGGCCACAGACCCCCAGGGTAATAAAGTCTCCACGGAAACACCATCAATGGTATAACCAGGGCTGTGCAGAGACCCTTAACAGGGGCAGGTGAGTTTAAAAATAGATTTCCAATAAAGGATGGTGCAATACATACAACATGACGACATGTGTAATACACCATTTCAGAAAATATCACCATGAAATTATCACACGTGTAGACTCAGTGAAAGGAACTTTTTCCTTCTTCTTCTTTCTGTTTCTCCCATTAGGGTTAGGGTCTCCATACCCCCCTGTCCTCTACATCTGCCTCTTTCAACCCAACTACCTGCATGTCTTCCCTCAGCACATCCATAAACCTTCTCCTTGGTCTTCCTCTTTTCCTCCTTCCTGGTGGCTTCATCCGCAGCATTCTCCAACCGATATACCCCATGTCCCTCCTCTGCACATGTCCAAACCATCTCAATCTCGCCTCCCTCACCTTGTCTCCAAAACGTCCTACATGCGCTGCCCCACTAATACACTAATTTCTAATCCTGTCCATCGTCGTCACTTCCAATGAAAACCTCAACATCTTCAGCTCTGCTACCTCCAGCTCCACCTCCTGTCTTTTACTCAATGCCACTGTCTCTAAACCATACAACATCACAGGTCTCACTACAGTCCTATAAACTTTTCCTTTCACTCTTGCAGATACTCTTCTATCACAAATCACTTCTGCCACTGTTCTCCACCCACTGACTGATCAACTTTATTCCCCTGTAGTTACTGCAGGTCTGCACATCTCCCTTAAGATCATTCCCAGCACACTCCTTCTCCATTCCTCAGGCATCCTATCACCTTCCAAAATCCTGTTAAACAATCTTGTTAAAAAGTCAACTGCCATCTCTCCTAAACATCTGTACCCCTTAAAAATGTACAGGATTTGAAAAGCTGCTGGGTGCTTTGCCATTCTGGAGCTAAAGTGGTTGATACTGTATTTCAGTGTGGTGGTCACTTTGACAGAAGAAAACCATGAAATATTTACTTTTGTGTACAATAGGGAAAAAAATACAATCAACAATCTAAACAGCAGCTACTAGTGATTATAGATTTAGGTAGGGCAGGACAATATTAATCATTAATTAGGAGGCCATAATTCTAACTATATCGTGTAGGCTACTAACTAGTCAATGTTTAGAGTTTGTATTTGCCTAGCTGCTTGTTCAGAGACACCCCGTCCATTTTAATAGGAACACCTGGGCATCTACTCATTCATGCAGTTATCTAATCAGCCAATCGTGTAGCAGCAGCACAATGCAGCCATTCATGAGAGAGAGATTTGGCGTATGTACACCTCATGCAGAAAAATGCAAAAAGAATTATCTCTGTAACTCTAACTGTGGCACAGTTGTTGTTACCAAGTGGGCTGTTTGAAATAAAAAAAAATTAAGTGAAATGCAGATGGATTAAGGTCTGCTGACTGCTTTGACCAGTCTCAAACATTTCTCCTCTGATGAAGTCCTTTGCATTGTCTTTCTGCATGATGAAGTTCCTCTCAAAAAGTTTGATTGAATGCATTTCTCTGTTACAGCCAGACAAGGTTTCTGTAGTCTTCTGAATTAATTCTGCTGCTAACATGATGAGTTATATCAATAATAAGGATTAGCAAACTGGTTCAGACATGCAGGCCCAAGCCTTGATATTCCTTTCAACATGTTTTACATGCTTTGCTTGTTGGTCTTTCCATTACTTTATCCTAACTTAAGTTAATCTTGGTTCTATATCTTTGTAGCTCATCTTTCTATTACTTTGTAAATTCCTATCTGGGCTTCATATTGTAATTGTTGATGAGTGGTTTACATTTTGTGAAATAACTTTCTTTGACTTCTTCAGATGGTGCAATGTGATCCCTTGAAATCTGGCCTTTACAGCTCTCACGTTGTTTTTGTCTACTGTTTTCCTTTGTCAAACTAATCAATGTCTTTCATTTTCCAGGTCTTTTGCAATGTTTTTTGATTGATTTTCTCTCTCTCCCCATAATTTTTCCTTTCATAGAAAGCTCTCTGGTTCTGTTAATGTTAGCTGATCCCTAACAACAAATGCAGTTTCCACAGGTAAAACTCAGAGCTTAAACCAAGAGTATACATTCAGAAGTAATACTTATTGAAACGCATCTATTTAACACATCAGGGTGTGAATTTCAGCAAAGTAAAAGCTGAAATTACGATCTTTCGTCTCCAAACTCAAACATAACTGTATATAGTGTATAGCAAAACAGCTGAATTGGCCTTGCTGTTGCAATACCTTTGGATGGGACTGGTATTACTAATCTTTACACAGAAATTCAGATGTGCAATAAGCAAAAACAGATATCACTTTTTATTTTCCATAAACAGAAAATGTGTAATTGGCATACAGGCATGAATCACTTCAGCCTGGGATTGTTAAGCCAAATATATTTATAACAAGAGAGACATGTGGACATTTTAGTCATCTTAGTTTATATTTATTCTTGTATACTTCATTCCAGAACACTTTTATTTATTAACACTTTGTAACCATAAAAAGGCAAAACGAGTGAATAGAAAGCAAGGGATATTTCCAAATCCTATAATGGCATAATAAAGTTACACATTTTTTGGTACTTTTTCTCACTTTCAATCTTCCACTTTCTGCATGGTAACCTCTTTTCTGAGTGAAATTATGATCTAATTGATCATAATCTATGATCGATGGTTTCATGGACAATAAAAAAAAATCAAGGTCTTTAAATAAGAATGTGGGCTGTTAGGGCTCTGTATATATTTTTATCACTGAAGCAGAATTAAAAAGGTATTTTTAATTCAGAGAGCTAAATATGTATTAAATGTCATTTGTAAAACATGTAAGAAAACATCTAAAAAATGTAAATGTGAGAGGCCACGGTCCTGGTATGCATAATGTGATGTATGACGTTAGCTTGGCCCTTAAAGGCTTCTCCCTGAGCTCAGCTCTAGCCCCCAGATAGAACAAAGAATCAGAGCGCAACACTCCAAAGGCCTCCATACACATTCTCTGATCATCAAGGGTCCTGGAAACACACAAAGTGAATGGGTCTGAACCCTTTACTGAGTCTTTTCTCAGTAAAGCCAGGCAATGCTAATTACAGTTTCTAATAGAGCCGTATTCCAGCCTTTTTCTTGTTAATTATGAGTTTGGTTCTTCTAAACTTTTGTTAATATGTATTCCATCTTTAAGATCGCTATTGTTTCTGGCTCAACATTGAGCAAACTAAACAGATTTTTCTAAGAACATGGGTATTTTATCCATTTCTGTTCACATAGGCCTGTCTGCAGTTAAGTGTTTTTTAAATCAGAGAATGAAGCTCTTAATAAAGCAAGTCTAATGAGACGTGTATGTTTTCTAACAGGGCCTTGATTGTAGGTGTCATTGTATTTCAGTAAATGACCTACTTGCTTTTAAAAATCTATGATGAAATCTATGAACTTTGATGCATAGTTTCTTGCTGGTTGCTATGGCTTGGATAATTATACTGTATCTAATGAAAGGAACTTGATAATCAGTTATTATCAATGATCTTAAGTGGGATCTTTAGTGGAAATATGCAAGCACTCACTTTGGTTTAAATTTGTTTGATACAAAAAAAAAAGAAAAGACTAGTACTCCTCCTTCACTTGTGCAATTTATTTCTTTATTTTGTTTCGAATGCCATGCATTGCAGTCTGCACTGCTTTCAGAGTACAAGTTAAGAACATATATGCAGTAATAGCATGCTGATAATGTTATATGGCAAAACTATGAAAATATTTTTTTATTATTAATCACAGAAGTTCAAAATGTAAGAAACAGGTACAGAATGTAAATTTGTATTTTAGCAACCATGCAGTCTCATTGTGCACACTTGAATATTGGTCACAATTTGAACTTCCTTTTCACATGACTTTCTTCCTACTCGCTGGTTAAAAATAACCACGATCATCATCGGTCTGAAAATCATAGCATCATCTGATAATCTGACTCAAATAGGATATAGGTTGTGATATATTTAGGTGCATGTACTCCACACTGGTTAATGCAGTACATTAACTTACCAATAACTTAACACTAGGTACACATGCATGTAGCCCATCTATAATTTATTTTTACATTTTCTCCTTTACTTGTCTGTCAGTATTCAATTGTCACCACCAGTGACTAAATATTTTTCTCAACACTGACATGTGAGTGTCCAGATTTGGTCCAAGCTAAAGCAGAGATTCTAGTTTTTAAACATTGTGTACACAAACTGGCACTTTATTAGACACTAATGCACAGTTTAAAGACAATGGCTAATCTTTTATTATGCACAATCTGTGCTAATCAGTGCTATTAATTTCCTAATCAGTGTCAATTTTGGACTTTTTGTTATACTAAATATGAGTGGCTGGCTGCAGTGCTGGTACAGCTGACACTCCTTACAGCACCTCACACACACACACACACACACACACACACACACACACACACACACACACACACACACACACACACACACACACACACTACCAGGTTCAATGATTCGCCGTGAGAATATTTCACCACTCAAATAATATCAGTTTAGTAGCGTTCATATGGTGGTCCTTTCCACTAGATGCAGGCTCGTAAAAATGTGGTGCATTAATTGTATACCTGCTACTTGACCTATATTAATGATGTATCCTGTAATTTCGTCACCCAATCGAACTTTACATTTGTGCATACAAGACATTGAAAGGAAACACAAAATGAGTCAGAACTGCACATTATCTGGCCAATGCTGCCCTCTAGTGGAAATGCCTCCTTTTTCACAAACGCTAAGAAAAAATGTTTGAAATTTATATTCAGTTCTTGTTGATGCAAGAACAAATAAGAACCTTGCCTAAATTTGTATTAAATTATATTACATTATATGTTTTGGCTACACTTTTATCCATAGCAGTTTAGATTTGATATACTGAGCAGTTGAAGGTAAAGTAACTTACAAAGTGAACCAGCAGTGTCGGATTTTGCTGGAATTTGAACACAACTTTCTAATAATTGGCCCAATAATCCTTAACAATTAAATGTACATTTCCCTATTATTATCTCAGGATAACAGCAGCAAATGCAATCTCATTAAAAAAAAAAAAGCGGGAGGACACTCTGGTTGGTTGGGTTGGTTGATATTCTGATTTTAATCATATTTTAAATTAACAAGAATAATAAATCACATTTTTAGAACATGACACAGATCAGCACAAACCTTGCAAGACTTCACAGTGTTGCATGTTTAATGTTACCGAGAGTTCAAGAGAAAAGGCACACACAGTGGCTATATACCCTAGTTAAACGGAGCTTCTTGACTTGACTTGACTTAATCTCTAACAGAAACATACATGGCACATTAAAAAAACCAGTAAAAGGTCAAAAGAGACCGATTAACAACAATAATTCATACAAACATGAAATCAGTTCCAACTTTTGATTGTCCTTCATAGCAAACTTTTTTTTTTGTTGTTTATAAATATGTTACATGTTAATTGCACAAGCTTTCTATACATTGGCCTTTTACCAACTCTGCCTTCTCCCCACAAAAATATATTCTCACGTATTGCACTAGTTACAGAACACCTACAGCATGCGCACACAATATACAACAGGTGGACCTCGGATTCTCTAAAAGCTATTGCAGGCTCAATCCTGCTGGAGACCCACCACAGAAAAGAGCCTATGTGATCTTCAGAAAAACTTAAGTGAGCTACGAACAAATAAACCAGAATCTAATCATAGTGTCAATACAGAGAAGAAGTGTGGAAACGGCGAATCACAGCACGGGACAGCAAAAACAAATTAACATTTCTTTTCAGTATGTCTTTAAAGAAAAAAGCACACTTTTCTACACCTCAGCTACTATGCTATGCAGCATTTGAGTCGGTGTTAACAAGATTATTTATAATAAGTTAGGAATTATGACATAAAACGACATTCCGATTGCAGCCAGTGCTCTAAATACGCCTCATTAATTGTGTAATAAATCCAGACTGAGAGAAACAAATAAACATGCTTGATACATAATCTAGTTATATTCCACATTGTGCAATAGATCCTAAGCAAAAGGCGCTGGATAAATCAATTTCATTGTGTAAGTAGGCTAGAATGAAATTGTACTAATTAATAATCCCACGTCTGACAACTGTTAATAATAACAATAATAAAATATTTAAAAAGCAGCTTATTTTTCAAATGTAAACAGGGTGATAAAAAAAAAGAAACAAACTTGATTCATTGCAATGCAATATTAAAAATCACTTTTTTGTGTGTGTGTGTTTTTTTACTATTATATAATTATGATGAATTGCACATTATCAGGAACTGAGTAATAACAGGTCAGTTATTAAAACCGAATAATCATCACACCGAGGTTTGACTATTATTACTTTGTAGGGTAGACTGCACTGTCAATTGAACTACTGTATATGCCATTAAAAAACGCAATAATGGTACGAAGAAGTTTGATTTCTAATGAACAAAATAGAGAACAGTTTTTATATTTATGTCGAAAATTATTGTGTGCAACACTTATAAGGTCATTTAGACCAACATTTTCTTTTTTCCCAGTGAAAGTAGAACATATTCACAATGACTAAGAAACAATGTGCAAACAATTGAATACTTAGGAAATTACAGTAAAGTATGACACTTTTTTTTTTTTTTAGCTGAACATGTATGCTACAAACTAAACTTTATAATTGCTACATAAATGTACCAAAAACAGAGCTTAAAATGTGCTATTGCTCTGGTTACTGTCACCTCACAGGTAAAACTGCAGTGTAAATGCCAGACAAATTTTCATGAACTTGGCTACTGATAGTTGGCATTCCACATAACACAGACCGTACTGGTTATGATAACACTGGCTATGATATGGGGATACAGCCCCAGGCAACAGCACCACTAAATATTGAATATATGCATTGATGCATTCTGATAATATCAAGATCTCAGACTTTCACTGTTAGAAATGAGGAAAAAAACAAACACAACCCAAGTAACAGATTGTAATATTTTGATAATACGGCCTCTCATTTCGTGTTGTCGGCTAAATACATGAAATATTTGCATGACATTTTAAATTGGCCTTGCATAAATATTCACTCCATTCAAGCGCTTCAATTTCATTAGGAAAATGAATTAAACGCAAATATAAATGTGTCTTAATATAAATACACCTGTTCCTTTAACTACCATAATTTCCGGACTATTAAGCGCACCCAAATATAAGCCGCACCCACTGAATTTTATAAAGATTTTTATTTTGAACTTAAATAAGCCGCACCTGTCTATAAGCTGCAGGGTTAGGGTTAGGTTTAGGGTTCCTACATTGAAACTAATGAACTTTACACAGGCTTTACGAAAGACAGTTTTCTGTTACACGACTTGTATCTAAACAGTAACCTACCAAGAAAGTCATTGTTCACTGTCTTCCTCCTTCCTTTCACAACTATTTCTCTCTTGAGTTTATCTTTATGGCATCGTCGTGTGTTTAAAAATCACCATCGGTGAAGCTTTTCTCCCGATGCCTCGCAGCTCAGAACACAGGTGAAGTGCGTTTTTCATGCTCGGTTGTTTTCAGCGTGACGAATGATTCGCATTTCATGTTGACAGTCCGAGTGAGCGACAGGTCAAACGTCAGAGTAACCTCATCCATATTTATGATGTGGTGCGGCCCGATTCAGTGGGAGCGCATCCGATTTAATATAAAGCGTTTCATTGGTTCACCTGAACCCGTTCGGCAATTTCATTAGTCTAATGTTATGGGGCTCAGTTTGTTGGCTTGGAACTTAAAAACCCTGGAAAAATCCATAAATTAGCCGCTTCGTTGTTTAAGCCGCGGGGTTCAAAGCGTGGGGAAAAAGTTGCAGCTTATAGTCCGGAAAATACGGTAAATAAGCAGTTAAATAAAAAAGGGAACTCACAAAATACGTTTTTGTTTAAAAATACTGTATATCTAAAATTTTATACATCCCCAACAACAATAACAAGATGAACTCTATGCCAATGCTATCGGCACAAATTTGTCTAGTCTTTCTTGTGACTATGTTGTCTATGTATATGTAAAGGAAGCTGTTGGATAAAAACGAAAAACTACATAAAATCTGACCTTAACCCTCAGAAATAGTGCCACAAAGTCCATTTGAGTTTTTGAAGTTAACTAAGTTTATGTGCTGTAAAAATATATCAGATCAATATTTTTTCTACTTTTTTCACTTAAATCTGTTAATCAACCTCTGATCAAAACAACAAACATTTTTTTTAATCCAGGATTTTTTATTGCCAATTTAATTTATGATGTCACAGGTATAGGGAAAAACACAAATTAATTAATTTTAATATAAAAAGTGATTGTGGACTAGATTGTTTTTTGACCAAGTATCACAGTCTTGAATGTTTCAAACATTAGTAACAAAACTGACTTTTATGCATTGTTAGTTATTAGCAGCACCAGCTTGAATTATTTTCATAATCATTTGTTGATATTGGCAGCTTTTTCCGCATTGACTCTCATTATAACATTTTTTTATTGCGCCACCATGACATTATATGTTCATGCATTTTGAAAAATTTGTAGTGCCCCCTGTTGGGAAGAGGTTAAAATTGCGGTTTTTACTGTTGACAACTAGGTGACGCCACAAGACCATGAAATAGAGCTGTGGTTAGAAATCGTAGTTTCTGGCTTTCCTATACCGTTTTCTATGGAGTATTATATTATTTATGGATTTGTGTGTGTGTAAGAGAGAGGGTGACCTTTGCTCACTGACCCTTGATGTGTATATATCGGCCTCAGCTCTCATAACTACAAAGAGTCTACATGGAGTAAACAAAAACAAAGTAAGTGAATTTATGCACCTGCTGCCTTTTGTTGATGAGAAGTACAGACTAAACAAAAGAAGGTAAGTGGATTTAGACACTCACATACCATCCTACTAGTCATTTGACAATAAGAGCAGCAAGCAACATGAGGAGAGCTCCACGGATGTCAAAGCCTACATGGGCCTGATAATTTTGGCTGAGGTCTACAGATCCAGAGATGAGTCCGCATACTGCCTGTGGGACGATCGAAGTGGCCGGGCAGTTTTTAAGGCCAATATGTCCCTCTACAGGTTTCATCAGATAAGCAGAGCGCTCCGTTTTGATGACAAGCTGAACAGAGCAGCTCGCCAAAGAAGAGACAAGTTTGCCCCAATCAGAACCATATGGGATATGTGGGCTCATCGACTTGAAATTCTTTTTAATTCTGGCAGAGAAGTGACTGTGGCTGAACAGCTTGTGGCCTGTAAAGTATGATGCCAATTTTGCCAATATATGCAAAAAAAAACCCAGCCAAATATGGACTTAAGTTATGGATAACTGCTGATGTCGCCACCTCCTATTTCAGATCATTTTTACTGAATTCATGTGCTTGTTAGAGATGGATTTAGGAGATAGTTTGTGTTTGCATGTACAGTATGTTTGCATGATTGTTCTCATTGCAATGTGCAACTTTAGAATGAAGCTTTTAGTTTTAGAAATGGTATAAATAAAGTCTGTACTTATTGTTTTCTTGTATCTTTGTAGGTTGTCGGCACCTACAGCTGTAGAAGAAAAACCAATCGGTGGCCACAAACATTCTTTTTTAAAATGGTGGACATATCCGCTTATAATGCATGTGTAATTTTTTATAGCCATTGATCCCTCTCTTTTTGGAACCACCAAAAGCACTACAGGAGAAGGCTTTTTTTTTTTTTTTTTTTAGAGGAGCTGGGCAGCAATTGTAAAAAGACGGCACTTCCCCCATGCACCAATTGCTGCTGCACTTGTGAGAGAGCTACAGTCCAGACATCAGCAACCAACCATCTGCACTTGCGTTGCCTGTGGTGGATTTACTTGTAAAAATCACCAAGTGATTTGCTGCAAGGAATGCTGGCAAAACTAGATACACACACACACACACACACCAGTTATCTCTCCAGTGTTCCAACACGCTACAATCCGTCACGCTCCCTGAGATCTCAAAACTCCGGACTTTTAGTAGTTCCTAGAATAGCAAAGTCCACTAAAGGTGGGAGATCATTCTCACATTAAGCTTCTAAACTTTGGAATAGTCTTCCTGACAGTGTTCGTGGCTCAGACACACTCTCCCAGTTTAAGTGCAGATTAAAAACATATCTTTTTAGCAAAGCCTACACATAACATACGTCTCACATCATAACCTTGTGCTCCAGAACAAATCAAATGCACATTATCAACTTGTGCTGTTAATATCATGAACAGCAGCTACGCTCATTTCTCTTCAATGCTTCTCTTTCTCTATGCATCCCGAGGTTGCACCAGCTCCAGTCACGTCCCACCTCGTGAAGATTATGGACCTTTAAAGAAGTAGATGCCGAACTCGCAAACATCCCGAACCATCTAGGGACCTACCAGTGCCAATTGGATCCCACTTAATTTGGAGTTTGGACAGTGGACCTCTTTGAGTGTTTAAAGGCTATGGCATGGAGAAGCTGGTGTTGGATCTGTGATGATCACAAATGTTGAGCTATTTTATGAGTTGCTCAGTAACTCCTAGTTTTATAACCACAAATGACTGTAGAAAGAACATTACTCATAATCTTACATTTCAGTGCTCATGTTAGTTCTCACTCTTCAGTGTTCTGTAGTGTTTAAAGATTTATGATCACACACGTGATGTCACCCAAATGAGGATGGGTTCCTCTTTTTAAATCTGGTTCTTCTCAAGGTTTCTTCCTTATAACATCTAAGGGAGTTTTTCCTTGCCACAGTCACCATGGCTGCTTATCAGGGATAAATACACACCATTCACCTTAACTGTTAAATTCTGTAAAGCTGCTTTGAGACGATGTCTGTTGTGAAAATCACTATAGAAATCAACTTGACTTACACGCACACACACACACACACCGACAATACATGTCTATATGTCATTTAGTTCTTCATCTATTCTCTACATCCATCTATTTACACTTTTGTTATTTTAATTTTTTAGTTTGAAGGTTGTTGTTGCATTTTGTTGTTGCAATAAATTATGTTAATAGATCTGATGTGGAGTAGATTTTTTACAGAAAAAATAAAAAACATGTATCAGTGAAGGATTCATCAAGGTCAGTGAACAAAGGTCACCCTCTCTCTCTCTCTCTCTCACACGCAAACACACATACTAAAAAACTCCATAGGAAAGTAGGAAACTAAGCTTTGTATCCACAGCTCTATTTCATGGTCTCGTCACGCCACCTAGTTGTCAACAGTAAAAACCGCAATTTTAACCTCTTGCCATCAAGAAGAGGTTAACTACTAACTTAAAAAGAAATGCATGAATATATAATGTCATGGTCGCGCAATTAAAAAATGTCGTTATAATGAGAGCCAATGAGGGAAAAATCAGTCATTATCAACAAATGATTATACAAATAATTCAAGCTGATGCTGCAAAAAACTAACAATGCACAAAAGTCAGTTTTGTTTCTAATCTTTGACACATTCAAGACTGTGATAAATGGTTTAAAAAAATCCATTCCACAATCACTTTTTATAATAAAATTAAGTCAGTTTGTGTGTCTTTTCCCCATATCTATGACATCACTATTCACTAGTACTTTTGATCAGTTTTAAGCAAAAAAAAAGTAGAAAAAACATTGATCTGATATATATTTTACAGTACTTAAACTTAGTGAACTTCAAAAGCCAGAACAACAAATGTGGAAATACTGTTTCAAAGAGAAACCGCTGACGTAGCAAAGTTTTTACAATAATTTTTTCAAAAATATATGTCAAAGTAATTTTTTACCAAGAATCATTCCGTTAGCTGAAACACATGGAAAGATATGGGCGACAAAAATCATCAGGTGGCTGAGAAAAGGCAGATATCTGGATAAGGGTTAACATTGTTTGGATCAATTCCAAAATCCAATACAATTCAGCTGCTAATATTAATTCAATCATTTTTGGGATATAACATGAATGAAAATCTCAGACAAGCAAACAACCTGAAAATAAAATTGCTCTACTGTTTAAAAAAAAAAAAGTCAGTTGCTGTGTAAGAAGAGTATTAGTCTGAGATGTAACAAAGAAGCCAACTGAATATAATGCTCCCATCACCATGCTTCACTGTAGGAGATGTTGGTCTCAGGGGGATGATAAGCAGTGTTAGGTTTTCACCAAACATTGAATCTGGATGGCCCCAATTAGGCAGAGATGGTGGTTGTTCCAAAGTTTTTTCAACAATATCTTTAAAGTATTAGATATATTTAAAACCAAACCCTGGTTGATACTGTACCAGAACTTTGATATTCTTGATTGATTCATGGTGCTGTTTATTTAGCTATTATTCCCTCTGGGATTTTTCCAGGAACAAGTCAAATGTCTTTCCTAGCCCACAGGTGGAAGTCAAATAGTAAATCATTTTGCAAAATATAGATCCCTGAATTCAATATTATGAGTTATTTAGTGTAGATTCATGACATATAATCTCAGGTACAGGGGAATACTTATGCAAGGCACTACTGCAAAACTGCATCGATCTGAATAATGAATAATATGATCAAACATTTAATACCCACAATACAGGATTCTTCAGAATGCAAACAATTAACCTAGGTAGCCATATATATTAGATTTAAAGGGCAATCTCACCATGAGTCCACAATGTCAAAAGTATGCTAGCGCCTTCACAGCACTACAGAAGTGGTGAAGGCATTCCACAGAGTGTATTCTGCTCACCAGAACAGCAACATGCCACCGTTAGACACAGTGGAGTCCTACAGGACTCTGACCGAAACAATATTACAAGCTGATAAGATTAAGTGCTACAAAAAGATCCGAAAAGGATTTCTCAGTATGAGATCCAGGTCACATTTTTTCCCAGGAATGTTATGCATTTTTAATGCTGCTTTTGTCTATGCATTTATTTGCTCAAAATTAAATTTCGATACACTACATTTTCAGCATATACAGTACGCTCATGGAATGGCTCAGGCCAGACACCTAAACCTCATAACTCTCTGACCTCCTGCCCTGGACCCAGACATGATGGCCCCGTCTCTCCCCAGAGGCTCGGGGGGCTCCCCAGCCAGCGTGATGCCCATGTGACGGTTCCTCCTCATTGACCAGTTGCTCTCCTTTAGACCTAGCAATAAAAATCAGTGCACGTAGGCTGCAGATTTCTTATTGAACATACGGTAAATAAAACACACTTGAACATGCAGACACAGAAGCCTTGAAGCACATTACAAAGGAGACAAATAAAACATGCGAATGTGAGAGATGGCGTTGGGAAATTATAACTTACACTCTGATTCTCAGTAAATACGTAATAAGGAAAAGCAAAACTGCTAGAAGGGGAAATCAGGAAAGGATTTCCCAGTTTAAATTTGCTGTCTTATAAATCTAATATGAACAAGCATCCAAGTGCAGGCTGTGCAAATTACAAGCTCAACATTAATCTACAAAAAAAAAAAAAAAAAAAAAAATCAAAATCAAAACCATACCTGCTTTTAGTTATTCTTTGGGGGCCTGTCTCAGCTATCGGAGCCACCTGAACAAATAACAGAGTGCTAAGAGTGCGTATTACATACCTTATAATAGACAATTCATAATACTTATTTCTGCAGCCAACAGTGTTACTTTAAAGCATGCATCATACTGATTAGGCAATGTAATGAGCCCCGAGTCTAACAGTGTGGCATACTGTGTGGGCTGTGCAGTAGTGCTCGTGGGGAGTGTTCTGGTAGTACTCCAGCAGCCTTTCAGCCAGAGCAATGCGTCGCAGGAGGCCCTCGATGAACCGCCGCAAACGGACTTTCCCGCACATCTCATGCTGCGCTGCTGCTTCCAGAAATTTCTGAATAGCAACCACTTCCCTACAACCAGTAACAAACTGTTATTATCTTGAGGTGTAAAGTACTTTGAATAATCTGCCAAAATAAAACAGACACGATTTTGTTGCAATTGTGTTTCAGTTTGCACTCACTGTTCCCTCTGTTCCAGCTCATGCTCGGACATGCTGAGTTGCTGGCGCAGCGTGGCGATAACCATGACGGCGGCGTTCACCTGTCTGCTGAGAGCTTGCTCCCTTTCCAGAACTTCCTGCCGGGCCTGGGCCAGGTGGTGCGAGTGTGCACGCTCACAGAGAAGTGCTGTGTCAGTGTGAGCCAGTTCTGAGCTAAGCCGGAGCAGCCGTCGCTCCATGCTGCTACTCGCCGTCCTAATCATGCCCTCCAGCCTCTGCCCCACAGAGGGCACAGGCACAGAGAGGAGCTTTGTGCCAATGGATGACTCCCGGTTAGTGACACTCTTCTCCGGGGAAGCAGGCTGTTCTGGGCATTTGTCTGCAGTCTGCTTATGTGGAAGGGGATCTGAGCTGAATGGGAACTTGTGCAAACGCGTGTCAGTGCCTGCGTCCTTTGTTGTCTGGGTCTCAGCAGTGGCTCTTTTGCTGTTAGAGCATAAGTACCCCCTGCTGGCAGGGAGGCTGAGGTTGTGCCTTGGATCGTATATGTAGTTGTAGTCAAGGTGGGCCCGTAATGCTGCCAGGCTATGGAAGCGTTCGTGCTCTCCACACTGGGGGCATCGGTATGGGGGTGGAGATGGAGATGGAGCGCCTGCACCACAAGCCTGGCCGTTTTCCACGAACAAGGTTGTGTTGCGTGTGCACAACTTTTGCTGCATGTCAACCTGCCGGTAAAACATTGCAATTTCTTTAGTACCAAAGCATAATTTAATAATTTCACCCACCAATTAATGCAGTCTCTATGTGATATTCATTTGTGATCTGTAAATGTAGTCACCTTTTACTTAGTACCACATAGAACTCTCTTTTTACATGAAACAATGTAAAAGTGAGTCATATAGCTGTCTGAAACCTTATATATACCTATGGCTACATGACAGTGATACATTTTGCAATATGTCTCTATCTGTACACCCGATTTTTATTATTTTTTTTATCTAATGCATGCACATCAATCACATCCACAGATTTAATCCTTGTGGGCTCAGTTCACATGTAGGAGAACCTGTAACCTGCATATACACTGACTAGGCATTCTCCAACTGCAATCACATGCGTTTGGTCGCTTCATTTCCCTGCTTCAACATGTGACATACTCCTGTGCATCACACCACGGACGATCGCAGTATTTCGTGTGACGTACATTCACAACGCAGATTCCAAGCGTGTTCTCGTCGTGCACGTGAAGAGGATGATCATCTCAGTTTTACAAATTAAACCAGTGGATTTCGTTACAGAGGCGGAAATCCTCTCGAGGCGCGCACGTATTGCTGTACGCTCCTGAAACAGCGGCACAAAGTCAGACCAAGTCATGCAGCACGAGTCATCTACATACGGGCATAACGTCATACCTTTTGAAACACGAGTTCTACCTGCAGCCCGATCCCGGTGATCTGGTAGATTTATCACCCTGTCTCTCGGTCACAGCTTTTTAATTGACGATCATTTGAGATCTGTTGGACCTGTGGCTGTGATTCTCTTTTCTTTTTTTTACCCCCTTAAATCAGGTAGCCTGCTGTAACAGTGATCTCTCTGTCACAGACATCATTGCTGAAATCCTTCGGTGCCACTGATTTTGGGCACCAAATCCAACAGCTTCCGCCCGATAAAAGGATCTTATCCGACGGCTCCAGTGATTTGATTAGTCTTACTGGGAAGGAGTCATTAGCATGCAGAGTGCGACAGACAAACCGGGTCTGATCCATTCGGACACAGACGGGAGAGCCTACCAAAAGGCATTGGGTTTGCAACCATTTTATGTCGAGATATAACACACGAAATGACAACATACGCGCATTGATTTGAATCATGTATCGAAAATAGGAGTAAATTGTGCGGCTTCGTAAAAGTACCCGCGTATTTATGAGCATTCAGTTTCAGGCTTACATTTCAAATTCAAAAGTGGTACAGCCCCACGGTTGTTTAGGCAACGGGGAGGACTGGAGGAACGTGATTGGCTGAATCCGAGCTGTGGAGTCGGTTGGTTTGTGGAGCGCGTGAGGGGCTTGTCTGAGGGAAGCAGCCAGTATCGAGTCACCGCGGGAGCTTCGAGTGTTCAAGCGCGACGACGGGACGCGGCTGACGAGTTCATCCCTCGCCATGGAGATGAAGAGAAAGAAGATAAAAGATGGGGCATTGTCTGTCCAAAACGAGGTATGTCCATGTTGTTTAGTCAGAATGGTTTAAACGTTTCTTCGCCATAAGTATGTACAAAAAGAAACCAGGCAGACATGATGTTCAATTTCATATGTGTTCTAGCTATAAAACACCACGTGACCCAGCAAACTCCCTTTTAACATTAAGAATTGACTGCAAAGAGTAGACTATGAAATATGCATATCCTGTAACTATAAATAATAATTTATATATCCATGCTGTTCATTCATTACTCCAAGAACAGTGAAGGTGTTTACATGAAGGACAAACTACACCCTAATAAAGCTAATACTTTCTCTTCCACATGAAAGAATAAACACTAGCGATTTAAAAATGTTCACACCTTTTCTGTACCTATATATAATCTGCTTCTCTAGGATTACTTTCCCCATTGTTTAGGTCTGGTTGTGTCTTCATTCACCAGATGCTGTTTGTTCTCCACCCACTTGCACACAATGACCATTTCCTTGTCTGTCTTTGTGGCCCTCAGAGTATTGTTTAAAACCTGCCATATGGAATCAATTAGAGAAAAATGGACGAAATGCTTCCCAGATTTATTTTTGTGACCTACTGTGCATTTAGTAAATGATCCTACATTTAAAAAGGGATGTCTTTTAAGGAAGGTTGTAGCTCAGTGGTTAAGGCATTGGACTCTGGATCGGAAGGTCATAGGTTCAAATCCCAGCATCACCAAGCTGATACTGCTTGAGCAAGACCCTTAATCCTCAACTGCTCAGTTGTAGGTCGCTTTGGATAAGGGTATCTGCTAAATGCAAATGTAAATGTCTTTCCCTTGTTATGTCTGTATGCGCACCTGTTGTGTGCCCTGATTCGGCTTTGAGAGAACCTGCAAAACACCTGCTGATCTCCGCCGCTGGTTTTTGTTTCTTAGGACTGTAAGCTCCAGGAGAAGATGGACTTTGAGATGAAAATAAGAGCAGGTGCATATAAGCTTCTGGTGGCCAGCACTAAGAGAGAACAGATCCTCGATGCAGCCAAGAGCCTGTTAACCTGCAACACACAAATCAAAAGCTACATGACCGAGACACAGAGGAGGAGGAAGGAGCAGGATGTGGCTGAAGGTTTTAGGAGGTCCGGCATGACATGCTCATAAATTACTGTTTCAGAAAACTGTGTGAGCACACCTAGTACACAAAAATCTTATGTTGTCGGAAACTTTGCGGGATTCAGAGAAATATCATTGTGTGTTACAGGACTTCAGATTCACAGAATGGAACACCTTGTAAAGGCAAAGTAGCAGTAACTGGTAAGATTTTGGGAAACATCTTTTCATAATCATTGAAAGGACCATTTTTGTAGGTCAGTGGTTAATTTCTGTTCTCTTTTTCCACAGGTCTGCGCATTCCACTATTTTGGAAGGATTTTGAACACTTTAACACCAAAGGGAGTAAGTGCAGTTTGTTGTCACTGTATTTTTTTCTTTGTTTTGTGATTGATGGATTTTATATAAAAGCACACTCTTTCACTGTATCGTTTTTTTCGGACTATAAGCCGCTACTTTTTTCCTACGCTTTGAACCCCGCGTCTTAAACAGCGGAGCATGCTAATTTATGAATTTTTCCTGGGTTTTTCCCGTTTTCACAAACTTCAAGCCAAAAAACTGAGCAACATAACATTAGACCAATTTAACATTAGACCAATACAATTTCTGAACAGAACCGAAAAAACGCACCTCACCTGTGTTCTGAGCTGCACGGCATCGGGAGAAAAAAAACTTCTTTTTTTTTTAAAAGATAAACTCCCGAGAGAAATAGTTGTGAAAGGAAGGAGGAAGACAGTGAACAATGACTTTCTTGGTAGGCTACTCTTTAGATACAAGCCGTTGTAACGCATTGAGTCTGGGTGAAGGGAGAGCTCACTAACTCCAGTTGCAACAGAAATCATATAAGCACAGACAGGTTTCCAAAACTCGTGCTTTTTTATTTTTCTTGGTAACAGCGTTAAGGGTTCGTCAAAGAAACTTAGAAATGAGCATCAGAAAATAATGACATAATCCTCTTCTTGCACACATGCAGTAATAGCGGAAATATGCAGTGGCAGGCTATTCCCAAAATACCACTATGCTCCTAAAGGAAGCGCAACATATTTCACCCGTTACACTGTGTGTAACGTGTCTTCCGTTAAAGCCTGTGTAAAGTACATTAGTGTAGACACCTGCGGCTTATAGACAGGTGCGGCTGATTTATGTTAAAAATAAAAATGTTTGTAAAATTCAGCTTTATAGTCCGGACATTACGGTAATTAAAAGCAAAATTGTTTGCGGTTTGTGTTCACTACATGTGTAACTGTGTTCTTGAATGATTTTCATGATTTCTTTCATTATTATTGTTTTTGATGTTGTTTATTTATTTATTGTTGGTAAGTAAAAAAAAAAAAAAAAAGTGAAAGCTGTGCGTGATGATTCCGATGATGTGCGTGCAGAATTGTTTTTGGAAAGTTATTATTAACAGATCCATGTTAACATCCTACAGACTCTCCGCGTGTTGCAGTCTTCTGTCTAATGAAGATTGGCACAGAGATATTTGACACAGAAATGGTGATTGTAGACCGAACAGTGACTGATATCTGCTTTGAAGGTGTAACCATTTTGTAAGTGAGAAATACAAGAAATAATTACAGAAATGAGGTGGTGAAGTGTGCAGTTGATCCGTATTCAAGTCTATTTATGTCCTTTCAGTTCTGGGGTTAAGCCTGACTTTGAACTGGCTCTCGAGCTTTATAGCTGTGCCGTGGAAGAGGAGGGAACTTTGGTCAACACACCAAAAAAACTGGCCAGGAAGCTGCGGTCCTCTTTCGGGAAAGGATCTGGAAAGAAACTCTGCCCCCTTCTGGATGGAGGAGATCCTGATGCTTTCTTTCAGTCCAACCCAGTACCACCGTATGTATTGAACCCATAAATACATGCTCATACCATACAATGTGTGGAATCAGTAAAGGTCGAGGGCTTCAATAAATGTTTACATCAAACACCAGAGTGAAGAACAAATATGGTCTGTTACTCATTGGGATGCTCGTTGATGCCAGGCAGGTTAATGTGAATGTCAGAAAGTGTTGAATGGTGAGCCTGTGCTTACTATAGCCCTAGAGTCATGTTCTTGACTGATGTGAAAGTGGAACCTGTTGAGGCTTTGTGTGTTCTGAGAAGACATTTTCCCTATTTTAATGTTTAATATAGACACTGAAGCTCGTGACCTTTATCTGCATGATTTGCATGTATTATGCTGCTGACACATGCTTTGATAACTACATAAGTGAGCAGGTGCACAGGTGTTTCTTTTAAAGATTCTGTTCAATGTTTTATTTCAGTGGCGCTAAATACTCACTTTTGGCGTACACAACACTGGGACTGGGGCAGACCGGCAGCTCATTCCAGTCTCACTCCCTCGTAGTTTTACAGAATGGTAAGTAACGGTGCAGCACAACCATACCTGCATGTTTTGTTTTGAGAGCTATACATCAAGGAGCTTTAGGATTTGGCAGGAAAAACGTTTGTGTTTTGATGCCAGTGATTACACATATGAAGGCCTTTGACCATATTTGATATAGGAAAATAATTTTATAACCTGGTTGAGCACATTTGGAGTTATTCCTGTTTCTTTGTTCAGTGCAATCATCATCATGGCTGCCGCTCTATGGAAACTTGTGCTGTCAGCTGGTGGCACAGCCTGACTGCATGACACAGGATGTGATGAGTGGATATCTAAGCCAGCAGGTCAGTCACAGACAGTTTAGTGTACAGCATATGTTTTAAATCATTCCACAGTCATTTTGATATTTGATGTATGTAATATAGGTTTGATAAAATGATAATACTAATAACTAAATCTGTATATTTAGCAAAGCATCGAGGGTTTACAGCATTGCTGCAGGCTGTACTGTGTGCTAAAAGCTGGCCTGCTCTCTTGTTACTTCACTCCTGAGGAGATTCAAGCTAAGATAGAGCCCAGTGTAATAATCCCCATAAATAAGGTAAGATATGGATAGAAAACTTTGTCAGTCAGAATATTTAAGGTGTAGGTTACTGTCATGATGTACAGTACATTCAATCCCAGAGGCAGCAACCTTTTTATTTTTAATTTTTTTTTTACTATTTAAATAATTTGTATAAATAACATAACTAAGCCAGTATGCATCTGTAGTCTTTAGATTATAAAGAAGTGGTATGTGTGTGTGCAGAACACCCGTCTTCGTGTAGTGGAGGCCAGCCAGAATGGTGGGGCTAGGCTAAGCATCATTAATCCAGGGACAGGAGATCCTGCTAGCCATATATTCATAGCTGAGACACCTGACCTACTGCAGGACTGGTTCAGTGCTCTGCTGCAACACATCCATGATCAGAGTGAGTGACTGATTTTGGGGTGCATGTTTGAGAGAAAAAAAGTGACTCATTGACTTATTGCTTATTTCTATTAAATATGAGTAAAAACCTTTTTCCTTGTGAAATAGGTCAATGGCAGCATACCTGCGATAAGCTGATGGAAATTGAAGTTTTGTCCCCACGGAAGCCCCTTTTTTTTCTTACCAAACAAGCTGACTCAGTTTACAATGATCTCAGTAAGTAATATCCTCATCAGAAAGGAAACAACTGATTACATATAACAAACAATCTTTTTTTTCTTTTTTGCCATTTGTTTAATTCCGTTACTTCTTTGCAGGTATTGGCTCACCAGGAAAATTCGAGAGTGTGACCGACATAATTCATAACAAGATTGAAGAAACTGATGGACGCTTTCTTATTGGTCAGGAGGAGGAAAGAGAGCCTCCTCACTGGACAGCACTGTTTGATGGCTCCAGGTCAATGGTGGTGCAAAAGACTGTGCTGTCACCTGGTAAAGACAACCCCCAGCTTATACCCAGTTCAAGCTTATATAATGCCAAGAAGAGAAGAGCACCTCTGCCACCCCCTGACAAATTACCATTTGTCCATCCCACTGCCCACCCATCATGTCCTCCACCCTACCAGGAGAAAGAAAACTCCAACAAGGGGATCAGGTCTCGTACCGGGCGACCGTCCATGGATGCTAAATTCTCCGCCATCATTCAACAGTTACAGAAAAGCCATGCACCCTCTCGGAAAAATCCACCCTTAGCCCAGGTCGAGACCGCTCAGAACCTTTACATTCCAGTCAAGATGGATACAGAGCTCAGCTTGTCTGAACATGGAGAAAAAGCAAGCACCCAGGTTCCTCAGCCACCTTTGGCTGCTCCGAGAAGTAAACTGAGGAAGTCCTTTAGAGAGAAGATAAAACCCAAAGCTTGGTGAACTTTTATAGTTAATTTGCCTCTTAACAAACACTCAAATCAGCTATTAATGTAAGGTTTTTTTTTTATATATATATATATATATATATATATATATATATATATATATATAAATACACATTAACTATCATGTATAATCAAACCTGTTTCTTTTGGCTTCAGAACTGAAGAGCAGAACTGATAAATATATTGCATCCTTTCTTTTACTAGAATACTGAAAACTGAGACTTTGGACTTCTTATATAGTGTGCAATTTTTATTAACCAAAAGAAACTTAGAACATGAAGTTGAAGAAAGCACAAGGACTGCAGTGGGCATTTAGTCTTGTCTTCATGTTGGTTTACAGCATGTATAAATTCCGCCTGTGTAGATTATTTCCATATTTAACTTGGGCATTAGTCTTAAACTTTTGATATTAGTAGTAATAATAGAAAAAAATAACCACTAGATACACGCATGTCGACATTAATATTATGTTTTTGTACATCACTATTCAGTCATGCAATTTTTCTTCTTTCGTTTAAGCATAACTGTGTGTTGGATGATTGTTAAATGTCTGTAATGTTGAAAGCTATATTGAGACTACATACAGTACTACAGTGCCTATTAAACAGCACTTAAATTTAGATGTTGCCTAATAATGGAATGGGAAGAGAAAGTGGAACATTTCCTTTTTTTATATACTTTTATGACATTTTTAATTAACATTTAAACTGTTAACATTCCTTTTGCAAATAATGTGAATTAATTCATGCATTCATTAGGAGACACTCATTTTAGGAGTAAATATTGTGCAATACTTACACTACCATTTCTTAACTGTAATGGTTTCATTCAAAGCGAGAACATTTCTGTATTTTGGTATGTTGTACATCATGGCAAGTATCTTCTGCTTGGTCCAGAATAAAGCACTCTGAATTTTTTTTTTTTTTTTGGCTTCATTCAACTGATAAATTAATGGGACCAATAAATTTGATCAAGCACTGAAAGTGTAAGTTTATTACTTGTAAATGTTTTGGCTCAGACCTGAAGTATTGCTTCTAGATGCCTCTCTCTGGACCACTTTCTCTAAAGACTGTTCCAACTGCAGCCAGTCCACCGTCTTCATTTCCCGCTGCTCAATATGGAGAAAAATATTTTTAAATAACATTGAAAGATCAATGCTGGTTCTGAATTCATTTTTCTAAATGTATATGTTTGTAGAGGAAGAGAATCATTACATAGAAATGTTATAATAGTGCTCACCGGTTTATGACTATTTTGGGCAGCCATCTGGTCATTTAACTTTGATTTGTTTTTTTCAGTTTGATTCTTCTGTCTCTCTTGCTGTTCCATCTCCAGAATCTTCTGCAGGGCCACCAGTCTTTCACCTTTGTTTCTGACCACCTCTTGCAACTTCTGTTTTATATCCTTCTCTCCCTGGCTGTGTTACAAAGAGATCAAGACATTGCCACTTAGTCAATAAAAATGCAGATTTAAAAAATGTGGAATCTTAAATGTTTATTATTTTCACTTATATCTATGCTTTTTCTGTGTTTAAAGAGAATTCTGGTTACTTTCGTGCAGTGGCCAGTCCTGCTGCGGTCCTACATGCAGTGATGGTGTTTAGCTGCTCAAGTACTAGCTTTTCTCGTTTCTGTTTCTCCTGCAGTATCTTTTGCCTCAGTTGTTCCTGCTCTCTCTGCTTTTCCTCCTTCATTCTGCACATCAGCTCTGTGGTCTGGTACATCACAAAACATTATTAAAAACAAGTTGTGAAAAAAACATATTTGCCACACATGAACCTGCTTTAAGATAATTATTCAGAATATGATCATTTACCTCCTCTTTCTTGATCAGTGCTTTGTGCTGATTGAGCTTAAGGACGCGTTGTCGTGCCAACAGAGCTTCCTCGTAGCTAATCTTCCCCTCCAGCCTCTTGCACTCCAGCTGAACCAGCTCCTCCTGCAAGTCCTTCTCCTTCATCTCCTTTTGCCACTGCAGGAATGCTGAAGGCTCACTGGCTCCCTGCATCAAAAGCTCAAGCCTGCAAACACAGGAATATGGGTTAGTACTTTAGAGATCAAACATATTAAAGAGGCAGGACTTTTTTTCTTTTTCCTTCCCCGATTGAGCAGATTGCCCTGTTCAAAGACAAACCTATTCAACTCCTCTTCCAGTTGTCGATTGTATAACGCTCCCTCCCGAAGAATCGCTGTTGTGTTCAGTCTGGTGGGCAAGTTGTTTTTCTGTAAAGCAAATACAAAGACTATAAGCTGACTGTGATCCACATGCCGTTAATGCTGCATTTTGACACCATATTCTTTTTACCTTAAGAGTAGACGGCATTCCAGAGGAGAACACAGAGTCAAACTTGAGTTCAGATTCACGGGCTTGCTGAATCTGGGACAATATGTTCTGAGCGACAGAAAACACAAATCATCTCTTTACAGATTTTGTACAGGATTCATTTGTAAAATGTGAAAATTTAACAGGTGTGCAGTGACTGTGATTTTCTTTACTTTAGTTTTTTCGGACTTTTCTGGGTTTGCACATCGGTACAAACGGGTGTTCGCCTCATTCAAGACCTTCTAAAGATGAGAAAAATAGAAAAACTTATCAAAAACATTAATACAGTCAGTTGATTGTGTAGCACAACAGAATGTGATGGTTTTTTAATAGCAGCTCCACATCTGTAATGTCTAACCTGTGCTTTTAGGTGGTTCTTCTGTTTGATTTCTTCCAAAACCTGTGGTTCCTTTGGTGCTCTGTGGGTACTGGCAGGTACCTTAATAATAATAATGATAATAATAATAATAATAATAATAAACAGATATAAAATAACTATGAGGTAACTCAAAAATACATAATGCACAATTTTGTCTAATACAATATATAGTGTGTACTTCAAAACCATCACAAGTTTTATGTTAGATTAGATTTAAAAACAATTTCCATGTAATGAGCAAATGCCAATAAAGTGCAACCAGCAACCTTCATGATGTTGATCGTCTGATTGACCTGTTATCTTCTGGCAAAAACGTACTATAACATGAGTGCTAGATCTATAATGACTAAAAATAATGTTCCCTTTTCCTCACCTTTTCAGACGGCCCTAAGGCACTTCAATTAGCAGTGCACTCATTATTTTGAGGATTACTAAGATCAAAAAGATGTAAGTGATTTATGCTAACCGGTTTGTTTTTCTCCTGCTGTGGAATAAGTTCAGGAGCAGGAAGCGGACGAGGTTTTGGCCTGGTCAGATCAAACTCCTGAGGTTCTGTCGACTTCTTGGGGAATTTCTTTAGCTGAAAGCCCTCGGTTGTTTTCTTCTCGAGGTATTCTAGTAAGTCTTCCATCTCAGTCTGCCATCTAATTAAAAGGACAAAGGTGTTTTTATTCCTTTGCATCATTCTCATATAAACGTGTCTAGGTATTTGTAAAAGCCTTAAGATGTCACCCTTTAGGGGTCACACTTACCTCAGTAATGGAACTATCCACTTGTTCTCTACGTAGGAGGGTTCATAAAGCTGACACCACTCTCCATGGATCCATGTGGTGAGGTTAGTAGCGTTAAAGAACAAACTCAGGAACTTGTGTGTCCAAGGAAAAATACATTATTATACACAAAAGGAATGTTCAGGTCGCTCTTCTTGATATATTACAGAACACGGAAAAACAAGCTGAGTTAAAATCAAGACATTAAGTCAATGAAACAATATCTTAGGTTTATGTAAAGTGCATGACTTGATGTATGACAACGAATGTGTATCTCCTTACTTTGTGCATTTTTGAGCGGTCCAGTGACTTTATAATTGTACTGAATGCTTCCAAGCCCAGATCCTCCAGATGAAACATGGCAAGATAAGTAACGACTAAGAATTCAAATAAAATAATAATGAGAAAAAAATGATTTGGGTAAAAGTCAGAAAACCTGTTCAATAATCCGTTATTTTTTTGTGGCAGAAAAAAAAATATATAAATATTTATTTTTCACAATGTGAACATTATATACATACCAGCAAATTGGTTTCGGTGAGATCTGCGGAAATATTTTCCCTCTCGGTCATAAAAGACATTGATCACGGTATCCAAAAGTTTCTGGTGCACTATACAGCCATAAACTATGTCTGTGATAAATATCTGCTCAGCAGAAGGACGATTCTGAAGCACAGAAATGAGTAGAAGGTTTGAAACAAATTTTATAATGACGTAATTTAATGATCATTCTAAATAAAAACGTGGTTGCAATTAATATCCAAGTATACCACGAGATTTTTCTTAGAGTCCTCCATGAAGCTGTTCACACACTGTTTGTCTGGCTCGTACATGTCCAGCAGAGTTATGGCCTCTCTCACCAGCTCCTTATAGTTCATTGTCACAGCACCTTGAAATCAGGTAACGGTATCATACACATGTTGTAATAGTTGAATTCACCATACGAACTATTTAATTCATCTAAATCATAAAAACTTACCCTTTAAACCGTTTTATTTACCAACACATCAATTTGCCAAACGCATGATCCGTGCTCCACTCCAGTACCGGAGGTGCAAGAGATGTTTTTGTTGTTGCTAAGCAACAGTGGGGCGTTTCCCATCGTGGTTTCGCCGTCATATTTGACTTATTATTATTGATTTATTATTAAATTCTTATACGTCGAAAATCGTATTTTTATTTCATGAAAGGTGGTTTTGGTTTGAAGAAAAAAAACTCTGGACAAATCTAATAATATTTAACAAGGCTACGTTTAACGCTTGAAATTCTGACCAATCAAATTTAGTCACAGAGAATCCTCGCGTCTGATTGGTGGAAAATCAAATGAACGCCTATCAGAAAATAGACTGCAGGAAAGTACGAGCCAATCGTAGAGCTTTATGCGGGCTGTGTCGCGAAAAAAAAAATCGGTTGGGGGGAAAAAACACGTTTTGTGAAGTGCGGCGCTGATTCAGGTGGATGCCACTTCCGCAGTTGTCCTCTGTTGGTTCGTTAGCGGCTTGTGGAGCCGCGGAGTCGCTTCAGCTCAGACATGAGAAAGGAGAACCAGCCGGGCGTCGGGACCAGCGCGGATCGGGAGCGGGTTCAGCGCTGCTGCGTGTGTGCGGTGGAGTAACACTGCTAGGCTGGATTTCCTGCACTTGTTCAGCCCCGCTGTTCTCCGAGCTGTGTGGACTGACAGAGCCCGTGTGAGCTTTGCTAGCGTCACTTAGCAGTGCAGGGTTTCTCTGGTGCTCGGATCGGGGTTTTTCTCGGAAGGGCACAAAGTATCGGGAAAGCTGGCGAGGTAGCCCATGATGAATCGCTTCCGAAAGTGGCTGTATAAGCCAAAGGTAAGTGTGACATGAATCCGGGACAGTGATTTCCATCCCCGCCGGTGTCGCGGCTAATAAAGCAGCTGGATTAGCTAAGGAGCGCTGCTGTACTGCTGTGATTGTCAACGGTGTGCTCAAGACTGCAGATCTTATTCATATAAAACCCTGGGAACTGATTAGACCTCGCGTGTATTTCGGCTCTTATTTTTTATTTTTTTTTACATTACACCATAAGGATGCGCCTTTATTTCTTGAGGGAGGGAATAAACCAGCGCACGAGCAGTGTGTGTGTGCACAGAGAGACGCTGGAGCTGTGCTCAGGTTACTGAAGTTCCGCTTGAGCGGTGCTCCAGTCTCCTCACTTTCCCTCAGTCCCACTGCATTGTTGTGTCCATCCTCAGCACCCAGGAACACCTCTGTCCTGTCCAACATCCTCACTAGATGATCTAGTTTGATCTCTGGTTGTGTCTCTTATGTGTAATGTAAAGAAAAAAAACAAAAAACAAAAAAAAAGCTAAAACATGTAAACATAATCCAATTATTCAGTCTATATATCTATCTATATCTATCTATATCTATCTATATCTATCATATATATATATATATATATATATATATATATATATATATATATATATATATATATATATATATATATACATACACACACACACACATATGTCTATGTAGGTTCATCTCCCAGTTGCTAAAATTGGTTGGAGGCTTCTTGTGCACAGATGTTGAAAAAGTACTAAAATGAAAATTGTTTCCAGGTTTAAAAAGGAAAGAATTCTGAATACATGTAGAAAAAAGTGTGTAAGACGCCAGTTTTAAATCTGTCGCATCACCTATATTATTTTATTTGATTTCATTTTTTGTATTAATACAATAATTCTAATGTGAATTTTTATTAATCCTCTTATATCCCAGTTCTGTTGTTTAAGTGTGTATGATAATGTTTAGACTAATAAACATGTTTTAAGCACTGTAAGAGCCATGCATTTCAGTGCATCCAGTTAACACATCATGCTTGTGATACTGAATAATTAAACCCAAAAGGATTGTAACATAAAATTAATCCTATAGTTGCTGAAATAGATTGGAGGCCTCTTGTGCAGAGCTCTTGAAAAGAGAATGAAAATCTACTGTCTCCAGTCCTGCAGACGTGTGCGAGACGTGTCGTTTTTAATCTGTTGCTTGCAGACATTCCCCCGTTTTAATTTTTATTTATTATTTTGCTCTAACACAATAATTTCTAATGCGTATCAAATTGATTTTGAATGATGATGTTCAAGCCCTTATAACATAACAAGTTAACTCGGTATGGAGGGTCTGTCTTGAATTCCTTTTTTTAAAACCGGTCAAGGAAACAGCACGACTCTTGCACTGCTCCAGGCCACAAATTTTATTCATTCATTTTTATTGGTTGTCTCTCCAGATCCTAAAATGAAAAGGAACATTTGGTTACAAAATTCTGAGCAAGATGGGTTTAAACATGTTTTTTTTTTAAATCAATAAATAAAATTTGTTAAATTAGCATAATATCAAACTGAATATAGGATCAATTTATTTAGTAACTAGACTTTGCATAATATTTTTGTATTTTTAAGATATATTTAACAAGACATATTTGACATATTTTGACACATTTAACCATTCATGATAACTAGTAGTACAAAAAGAAATTCTTATCAGTGTAATGTAAGTGAAATGTGCTTGCACATATATTTTACTTTTTAAATTTATTTACACTTAAGCAGTCATCTTTAGTTTCCTCTTTGACTGGAGCAGTAACATGAGGTGAGAGAGAGGGCAGATATCCATAGTCATTTATCAACATGGGGAAGATTAGCGAACGCACGAACAAAATGAGATAAATGGGTGCTGACCTTCATAATACAGGTCAACGGCTGTTACCTTTGTTACCGAGGGTGCCAATAATTCAGAGTCTGACTGTAGATCTATTGCCATTATTAATCTGGAATTTTGAATGGAAAATGTGGCAGCAGGAATTCGTCATGTCCTAGTAATTAGTTAATTGTTTGTTAATGTGCGAGCCTGATTTTGAGTGCGGGCCTAGACGGATGTAGTGACGATCAAGGACTGATCGAGACATATCGTTTGTTTACATGTCCTGCTTCAGTAGAATCCTGTAAAAAAAGAATTTGCATCACAGCTCGGAAATAGACTTGGAGAGCATGACCTCATCAGAGCATTACAACAGGAACATTTCGCCAATTGGTATTTCTGAAAGGAATCTTGTTCGAGCTGTAACAGTGTAATGGTTCACCAGGGTTCCGGTAGGAGTTCAGAGTGGAGTAACATACTACTTACCATCAGATCTGATTTAATTTTAGCACAGTCATCTTACTGGTGAAATTTTCAATGTGTGGCCCAATTCAATAAAGCTTTTGGGTGAGTCCTTATGTTTGTGCGTATAGCGTAGCCTTATTTGACCTGACTTTGCATCTCAGTGATATGATATGCGTCTAACAGCCCTGCTCTGACTTACCGTGTGTAGTGCTTACTAGAAATAAGAACATAATACCTGGATTAAGAGTCATCAAGCCTTACTGTTTGAGTCTGACGGTTTATTAGGTTAATAGTTGAATCGTCCAGGTTTAATAAGGGGTTCTGAAAATTTGTCACTTGAGACCAGATTTGTATTTATTTATTTTTTTACACTGAAAACCCTTAAACACATAAAAATGATATGATGACTGAGCAACAAACAACAGCAGCAATGTTACAATGACCTCTGGTCAACCACATTAGATAATACGTCTTTCATGTCACTGGCGGGCTGAAGTGTGTGTAATTACACAGTGTAGCACACACTTCTGACGTAAGGTGTACAGTCCAGGAGATAACAGATGATGAAATGTGACCTTCTCTTCGTGAATCCCAGGCTGAACAAACAACATTTTCTTTCAAGTGGTTTAACTGAACAGAAGTAGTCCCTCTTTAGTCAGATATTTTTGCAGTCATTTTAGGACTTCAATTGCCAGAAACAGTTCTAAATTCACATCTTTAGAACAGTTGATAAATTCAACAAAAATGAATGAATATTCAGTGTCGCCCATAGGACGATGGGTTCCTCTCTACATTTCTGAATTTTAAATATATATTCAGAAGCTAATCATTCCCTTAGTCTATTTTTTTTAATACAAATTTATACACATAAAATTGAATTGAATTCTATGATGGTTAAATCGGCTACACTATGCATTTTCAGGGGTTTGTATGGGTGAACAAATCTGCTTATCCATCTCCACACCAGGGTGTGTGCCAAACATGTGATTTAACCAAAACCAGATTTTCTTCAAAATATAAGAAAGCTGTTCCCTGCTTTGGGGGAAAAAATAACCAAATCTAAATATTTTAAACAGTTTTGCCAACTGTATCAGCAGAAATCTGTGTGGTCATAAACGAGTGCTTCTTTTAATTAAGTAATGTGCACTTGTATGACCCTAATAGCTAAGAAGAGAAAACCATAATAATAGGGACAGCATTCCATAAGGCTTTACTGGTTAGTGTGCAGCACAAAGATGTGAAAAGTTTGTTGGAATAATTTCTGGAATGTTCCCCTCCCACACCCATGATGCACTGCCTGGAGAATGTTCCTTGTGGCTTGTGGAATGTGGCAGAAGAAGGCCAAAGGTCTGCCTGTGGTTCAGTATACTTTTTAATTTCAAGTTTGGTATCTTTTTCTTCCATCATGCAGCAGCTTGTATTTCTTGCTAGTCTTTAATTCTCAACAATGTTCAGCACTAAACAAACAACTGGGTAATGGATTGTAGTCACTGTTCACATCTAAGTAGATCGGTTTTCCATTCACTGCTCCATGACAGACTCTGTGTCTTCCTGTTGTGTGGTACAGAGGTCGGACCCTCAGCTACTCGCCCAGTTTTACTACGCGGATGAGGAGCTGAATCAGGTGGCCTCAGAGCTGGATAGTCTGGACGGCAGGAAGGACCCTCAGAGATGTACACTGCTCGTCAACCAGTTCCGCTCATGCCAGGTCGAGTGTGTCATCTGCTTCTCGCTGCAGGATGATCCATGCTGGGTTTATGTGTAATCAGTGTAAACATTAGACACACTCGCTGACTGTGTTGCTTTTACTCTTTTGTAGGACAATGTGCTGAATATCATAAACCAGATCATGGATGAGTGTATACCAGAAGATCGAGCAAACCGAGACTTTTGTGTAAAATTCCCAGAGGAGATTCGTCATGACAACCTTGCAGGACAGCTATGGTTTGGGGCAGAGGTACATTCAAATGTACATTGTACATCTGGAACCATTTCAGAAGCTTACATTTAATGAAAACGACCTAAGAAGGAGTGCATGTTGTGGGCTAGCCATAGAGTTATTGCTCAGCAGTTTAAGTCGTGCTTCTTCCAGTTAATTATATATATTCTTACACTGCTGTTGTGTTTAGTGTCTTGCAGCAGGATCAATCATCATGAACCGGGAGATCGAGAGCATGGCGATGCGCCCACTGGCCAAAGACTTGACACGCAGTCTGGAGGAGGTGCGCAACATCACTCGTGACCAAGCACTGCGAGACCTTAACTTCTACACAGAGCGCATGAGGGAGGCGCTGCGCCAGTTTGACAGCCTTTTTGCCGAGTTCGAGCTCAGGTACACATAAATGTCTGCTTCATTTAATAGTATAATTAAAAAATTTTTACTTTAAACTTTTTAATTTTCTGAAATGCCACTGTTATTTGTTATAAGGTGTTCACAATAAATAAATTAATAAATCTAATCCTAGGTTTACATTGTTTACAAGTGTCTGTTACACGGCGTGTATCTAAACAGTAGCCTACCAAGAAAGTCATTGTTCACTGTCTTCCTCCTTCCTTTCACAACAATTTCTCTCAAGAGTTTTTCTTTTGGCATCGTCGTGTGTTTTCTCGCGATGTCGTGCAGCTCAGAACACAGGTGAAGTGTGTTTTTTCATGTCCGGTTGTTTTCAGCATGACGAATGATTCGCATTTCCTGTAGACAGTCCGAGTGAGGGGCAGGTCAAACGTCTGAGGAACATCATCCATATTTATGATGTGGTGCGGCCCGATTCAGTGGGAGTGCATCTGATTTAATATAAAAAGTTTCATTGGTTCGCCTGAACCTGTTCGGCAATTTTATTGGTCTAATTTTATGGGGCTCAGTTTTTGGCTTGAAGTTTGTGAAACCGAGAAAAACCCAGGAACAATCCATAAATTAGCCGCTTCATTGTTTAAGCCGCGAGGTTTAAAGCAGTTTATAGTCCAGAAAATACGGTTAATACTTTTTTAACAGCACAAATCTCAGAGTTGATTTTTTTCTTATAACAGCAATTGTAATCGTTAACTAAGCCACATTTGTGTCTGTATTGTGGGGTAATTAATCTGTGTGTTTTGCTGATTGTGTTGTATTACAGTTATGTATCCGCCATGGTGCCTGTAAAGTCTCCTAAAGAGTACTATGTACAGCAGGAGGTCATTGTGCTCTTCTGTGAGACTGTAGAAAGGTGAGTAACACAGAAATATAAAACAAGGTTTGATTTTTGAAGTCTCAAATATCTTCTTTTTCACTTTCCTACTGCATCTCTCTTATCTTTGAAACTTTCCAAGCAAAAAAAAGAAAAGGAAAACAGGCATTTACTGGAAATGTGAAAAAAGCATTCATGCAGTTGTGGTCAGTCTAGCCTTGCTTTATGAAATCGAATCAATCAGACAGTATATAGTACAAACAGAATCTACTGTTTGAATTCAGTAATTCTGAATGTAGCATCTTTTCTATCTATCAAGGGCCTTGAAGCTTGGCTATCTCACACAAGACATGATCGATGATTATGAACCTGCTCTCATGTTTACAATCCCTCGACTAGCTATCGTGTGGTAAGCAATCGTCTTTTCTCGTTAACTACCATCTATTAATTGAACTGTAGGCTCTTTTTATTTAGAAAAATCGTATTTCTGATTTTTGTTACAATTTTGTTTGTGTTTTAGCGGACTCATTGTGTATCCTGATGGACCTCTTAACCTGGAAAACAAACCAGAGGACATGTCTGAACTCTTCCGACCTTTTCGCACATTACTGAAAAAAATTAGGTAACATTTTTCTGTATGTTAAAACCAATACAAGACTAAACAGTTTTCCTCTTGGACATTATATGGTTACGGTATTTGTAATACAGGAATTGCATTTATATATTGGCTAACCTATGTAGAACATAGTAATTGGGGTGTAGCTTTCTTCTCTTGCATGGCCTTATATCAAAACTTATGTGCCTATGAGACTTTCTGTTCTCATAGTTCTAATAACAGTGTGGTTTATTGGGCTCTGTGGTTAGCCACTTGTTTTCATCACAGTACAGCACAACATACTTTTAAATGATGTTTTTGTGGTTTTGATGCAGGGACCTTTTGCAGACTCTGACGGAGGAGGAGTTAACGACGCTGGAGCGGAATCTGTGCATCTCACAGGATGGGGAGTTTCCTGGAGACCCTGTCTCCTCTACCCCGGAGTCTGCCACCTCAGTCAGCTCCACAAATCAGTCAGAGGAGTCCCAGAAAAGAGAAGAGCAAAAGGATGGGGAGAGAGTGACAGAGCTGGTCCTGTGTTCCTCCCAGTGTGAAGAGGATGATTCATGGGAGAAGGACCAGCAACAGCCGGATGTCCCAAATGAAAGAGAAGAGGACTCAGAAGTTGACCTGGCTTGTTCCATGCAGTATGACGAAGAGGAGATTGAGCAGCTCAACATGATGGTGCACCGTGTTGGTGATCACATGTCCACACTGCTCTCACCTCCAAGCCAGAGGCCATCTCCAGCTTATTATCGCCATAAAAAAAAGACCAGTGTGGGCAAATCTAGTGTCGGGGAATCGTGCACATCTTCAAGCACTGAAAACTCTCCACATCGAGCTCCGGGCTCCCAACAAGAAGAAGATGAGCGGGTCTTCTTCATGGAGGACTTGGAAGGCAGTGGTGGAGATGCTGGAACTAGCTCAGGGGAAGTCCGTCAGGGACAGCGAGTCTCTCCTATTGTGAACCTCGGCTCGCTCAAACCCGTCAGGCCAGAGCCTACAGTTAACTCCACCTGCAATGGGTGGATGACAGCCTGTCAATCAAACGAGGATGATGATCAGAGCAGCCAGGATAAACTTTGCCTGTCTTCTGAACTTGCAGGAACCTCAGAAACATTACCACTTGTAAATGGCTGGGAGGGGCAGCTGGACGGAGAGGAAGGAGAAGGGGTGGGACCAGCCGAGGTCATTGCTCACCGGACAGGTGGGATGAAGCTGTCAGCCACTGTGATCTTTAACCCACGCTCACCTAATCACCCTGAGTTAGTGGTTATACCACGCACAAACGAGGGAACTGCTCATCGCCTGCTCAACTCCTGTGTGTGCTGCACTACCGGATGTGTCGATGCTCATGATGACTCCGCAACCACAGATACCACCACTGGAAATGGGAATCTGGAATTTAGCAAGTGCAAGCTTGCCATCACAAGCACCGTTATCCAGTCAGCAATGGGTGCCTGTGGTACAGGGAAGGGAGATGCACCTTTGCCCCTCCCACCTCCACCCGGCTCACAACAATTGAAGGCGGATGATGAGGACCAAGAGAGAGGAAGGCTTCCTTATGCTCCCTGTTGTGAGAAGTGCCTCGCCAATAGCTCCAAGCTCTCGCCACACAGAGACACTGGAGAGGACGAGTCCAGAGAAGGATACTCTCATCAGGAAAGTGCTTGCCCAGTAATAGCTAGCTCTGCAGCAAAGGATAAACAACCCAAAGAAGACTGCAAAAATGACTCCAGGTTTGTGTATGTTTTAGAAAGCTAGAGTACAAGAAGGGACCGATTTATTCTTCTTTATATTTTTATATTATTTCTCTATTTCCTTTTTTTCCCCCACTCTATTTCAATATTGTTGTGTTGCTTTTTGTTTTTATTTTATTTTAGAATCAAATATTGAATCCTTATTCAGTTGTTTTTGCTTCTTTTCTTTTTTTTTTTTTTTTTCGTTTAACCCTCCACCCTTTATTTTCCTTGATTGGTGGGCTGCAGTTTACAGGGATCCCCTCTCAGTTCAGGGAGCAGCAGTGACTGTGAGAGTGTATCTGTCACCACATGCAGTCTATCCAGTTCATGCACACCGAGGTAAATATAATTTGGCCCAAAGTGCAATAATGACAATGCATCCAATTTATTTACTATGTTTTACTTTATTACCGCTCTTTTTCTGCACTACATCTGACAAAATGTTTCGATTGGAAAGTGTGTTAGTTCCCTGGTTACATCATGTTTTGTCTATCCTTCTTGAACATGTCCATTTTGCCTTATATTTCTTTTCTCTGTGGTTCTGTCAGTAGTTTGTCCACCAGCTCTGAGATGTCTGAGGAGCTTGATCACCAGGAGCTTCAGCTGGCACTGCAGGCTTCTAAACTGGTTGCTCACAACAAAATACGTGCTCGTTTCCATAGCAGTAGTGACCTCATCCATCGTCTGTTTGTCTGCATATCAGGTAAGTGCACGTGTATATTATACCCCGTATTGTTTTGGCCAAAAGTGTCTCTAAACTTGTAAATAAAATGTACAGATAATAAAAATGAAGATGCTAATGATAATGTCAGTGTATATAGTGAAGATATAGTGAAGGTCTGGTCCATTCCCTGTATACTCCACTGTACATAAATGAAGGGGCATGTAGCCTGATCTTCCTATTAAAATCTTTAACAGCTCTGAGTTTCAGGGATGAGTGTATATTTGCACTTTCTCAATATTTGAGAAAAAAAAAGAAATGTGAATAGCATATTGTTTTTTTCTGTTATTTAAAGTTAACACGTGAGTTGAGACTTAGAATAATCGTTTCGTATTGGGCATGCTATCTACATACAGCTAACTAACATATAAAATGTTTCTTCCGTATGCATTTTTTTGAAAATATGTATTCTACATTTATGCACAAAAAAATTTAAGCATCACCCGATTCAGTATCCAATAGCTGTATGTCTCACTGACAATTGTAGCCCAGTGTCACTGTAAATACTAAAGGCATTTTTCTAAAAAGCATGAAAATACCGAGCCCCGTCTCTCACAGTGGATAATCTCAGGATTATCTTTGAGCGTGAAAAGCTACAAATAGGCTGTGTCAACAAAATAAAGGGGACAAGAGACTGATGAATTGTGATTGTGGTTACAACGCAGCTCAGTAAACAGTTAGGCAGTAACA
This sequence comes from Silurus aristotelis, assembly GCF_946808225.1. Classification (NCBI taxonomy): domain Eukaryota; kingdom Metazoa; phylum Chordata; class Actinopteri; order Siluriformes; family Siluridae; genus Silurus; species Silurus aristotelis. The sequence continues at coordinate 18,264,184 of NC_139579.1, forward strand.
GGCAGGCAAAAATAGCTTAGAGGTTTTTTCTTTTTTTTTTTTTTTTCCTAAATCAGCAAGTATCATTACAGTTCAAGGGTTCTTTATTATAAATAAAGTGGTTGCACTTTCAGGACATCGTGTCTCATTGCACAGGCAGAATCATGATCTTTTTTATAAAATGTCTTTAGTGTATAAAAGCAATAGAATTGGCTGTTCCAAAAGACCTTCTAAAAGGAATGTATTAATTTTTTTTTTTCATTAAAATCTTGACTAAAATGTACTTTATTTGCACTGCATTTCATTGCTTCTGTACTTGTACAAGGACAAATTGGGAATCTAACTGAATTTCCTACTTAGTTTGGTAGCGCATATACAATGTTGGTGCTCTTTATTGTCCATTAATCTGCCTAAACTCTTTAAATGGGAATCAAATGATTGACCTTGATATAAGCACACTATATTAATTTAACATGCATTGTTTGGTCAGAAGTATGTGGACACCTAAAGATCTAAACCAGATGTGCTTGTTGAACAACTCTGTCCATAACCATGGCCATTAACATAGATTTAGTCCTTTTTTTCCCCTATTATAATAACAGATTTAGGATGAACCGATCTGCCGACTGTGCACTAAGCCTCCTTGCCTGACCTCACTAACGCTCTTGTAGCTGAATAGGAAAATTGCCACAGTCACAGTCTGTTCCACAAAATGTTGTGGAAAGACTTTCCAGGAAAAAAAAGTGTTCAGTCAGGTTGAGATCAGTGCTTTGTCCAGGCCACCTCAGTTTGCCAGCCTTCAAATCCTGTCATCCTGTGGTGTTGACATGCTGAAACAGGTTCGAGTCGGTCATCATGTCTTTTGGACATATAGTGTGTTTTGAAATGCACCTCTGTAGATTGTAGATCTCCATTTTTATAGCAAATATACTGGGATCCATGCATTTGTTGGTTCTTTTTGTGTGTTGTGTTTTGTTTTTTCCCCCTGCTGATGGTTCACTCTTTTTCTTCTATCGAACATTTTGCTTTCGTTGTCCTCAGGAGTGGCTGATCAATTGCAAACAAATTACGCAAGTGACCTAAGGAGCATCCTGAAGACGCTGTTTGAGGTTATGGCAACAAAATCTGAGCAAGGGGACAATGAGAAGCAGAACAAAGGTGAGTGAGCGTGAGAATGAATAAAGCCTTGTCTGGGTTATATACTTTGTATAATTGATGCGATACTTTAACTGATCTTTTCATTGCAGTGCCGAGAGTAGGAAGTGCTGGATTAGAAGACTGCGCTCTTTGTCAAGAGACCATGACCTCATCAGAACTCGCAGCGAAGGCTCGAGACGGCCAGTTCGAAGGTCAGTAATGTGTAATCCTCATCCTGCAGTCTTCAGTGTTTAAGAGGATGTTACATTAGAGTACAAAAGTCCTCCACAATAAGGAATTTTATTTTATGCTTAATGAAAAAGCATTACAAATCGAATTTTCTTTTTTTGCAACGATGTCTTTTAAGCTTTATATGTACTTCATTCCAAAATAAAAGAGTCATATTAAACTACCGTATTTTTCGGACTATAAGCCGCTACTTTTTTCCCACGTTTTGAACCCTGCGGCTTAAACAATGAAGCGGCTTATTTATTTGTTTGTTTTTCCTGGTTTCACAAACTTCGAGCCAAAAAATTAAACCCCATAACATTAGACCAATGAAATTTCCGAACGGAAACGAAAAAACGCACCTCACCTGTGTTCTGAGCTGCACGGCATCGGGAGAAAAAACTTTTTTTTTAAACGCACGACGATGCCAAAAGATAAACTCCCGAGAGAAATAGTTGTGAAAGGAAGGAGGAAGACAGTGAACAATGACTTTCTTGGTAGGTTACTGTTTAGATACAAGCCGTTGTAGCGCGCTGAGTCTGGGTCATGGGAGAGCTCACTAACTCCAGTTACAACAGAAATCATATATAAGCACAGACAGGTTTCCAAAACTCTTGCTTTTTTTTTTTCTTGGCAACAGCGTTAAGGGTTAGTCAAAGAAACTTAGAAATGAGCAGCAGAAAATAATAAGGAAATAATCCTTGTCTGGCACACACACAGTAATACCGGGAAAATGCAGTTCCCAAAATACCGCTATGCTCCTAAAGGAAGCGCAACATATTTCACCCGTTACACCATGTGTAACGTGTCTTTCGTTAAAGCCTGTGTAAAGTACATTAGTGTAGACACCTGCGGCTTATAGACAGGTGCGGCTGATTTATGTTCAAAATAAAAATCTTTGTAAAATTCAGTGGGTGTGGCTTATATATGGGTGAGCTTTATAGTCCGGAAATTACGGTATACATGTTTTTTTACTATTCGAATTCATACACAGGCGAGGACCTGCAATTAATGTTAACATTTAACAATAGAATGTCCTGCCTAGGTTTAATGAATGGCTAATGTTATACTAGTAAGTTATAGCTTCTGTTTAATGTGCAGGGCTTATAGTACAGTTATTCTATTGTTTCTCCCCTAGACCCCCCTGAGTGGGTTCCTGATGAGGCCTGTAACTCCTGCATCGCCTGTAAGGCTCCTTTCACTGTCATCCGAAGAAAACACCACTGTCGGAGCTGTGGAAAGGTGACAGCCAGTCCTACTCTTTATTGTTGATCACCTGCATCAACAACAAAACTTTCTGATGAGAGGCATATCGTATGTGTATGAACACTGTGTGAGCTCTGTTCTGTCTATTGCAGATCTTCTGCTCCCGCTGCTCTTCACACTCTGCTCCGTTACCCCGCTATGGTCAAATGAAGCCTGTGAGAGTGTGCACTCACTGCTACATGTTTCACGTCACACCTTTCTACAGTGACAGGACTAGTGTTTGACCATAACCCTGCCTTGCACCAACATCACACATGGACATAAGCACATTTACCATGCAGAGAGATGAAAATGTTTAGCGAAAGCTGCATCCCCCCCCCACTCCCCCCCTCCCCCCCAATGGTTGAGTTTGTGCATATGCACAGATGCGCACATTTATTTAATTATATTTAAAGATATATAAATATTCATTGTAAATATAGATACACTACAATATTCAAGAGAAGCAACCCTGAGCAAAGAACAAATTAGCTTTGAAGTACCGATTTATGAATAATTAAAAGTTTTAAATGCTTATTATCAAGCATAATGAGAAATGGCGCCAAAGTATTTGCTGTAATTTTCTTATTGGCAGAAATTATGATTGTGATCAGAGGTCCAATCTTAGGGACTCTCACTCAGTGATTTTAGTTAGGTTTAAAAAAAAAAATTACATTATTAAGTCTTTTGCTAATACTGATTTCATTTAATAGTGTCAGAAGTTCAATAGGGCTCAGATTCTTTACTGAATGTAAACCATGACGAACACGTGAGCAACTGTGACGAGTATAAAGACAATAATATGAACATTATTTGCACCATTGATTATGCCAATAAGTGGTCGTCATTATCTACTGACGAGGGTTTTTTTTTATTATTATTATTATTACTATTCAAAAAGTTTATTTAAGAAGAGATGCTGCTCTCTATAATATATAAAGTGAGGCTTTAGAATATGTTGAATGGCTGAAAAAGTTATGTATATAAGCTGAAGTGGTTATGTATCTAATAAATGAGAAGATTCTTCTTTTAAACTCTTAATAGCAATGAATGTGTAACTATATAAATGCTTTTTTTATTAGTATTTACTGAACTGGAAAGAAATCGCCTTTTACAGCAATGTCCGGTCCCTCAACTACTCATTACGACAAATCTCTCCTACCTTTTCCCAAACAAACTTGGTACAATCTGAGATTTTGTAGTATAATCACATGGATTATGATCTTTTGCATGCTTGTTAGCAGTTCTTGAGGTGAGCATTTCTGAAAACACACTCATTTTAACCAGTTAATAAAGAAAAAACACTTGATTTGATCTGGGCATTACACAGTGCTGTAAGAATAATTTCTCAGCCCTATTTTTGTAGAAGTGAACAGTCTTCCCCCTACCTCATTTATTTCCCTCTCAGTATTTTACCACCTAACCTCAGCTGCCTGACTTCCGAAAATAAATCTCTTACAGGTATGTGTTTCTTTATGACACTTCTCTATTGCCCCAGATTTTATTGTTTGTTTTTGTTTTACCAATCAGAAAATGCACTTTTGTGGTTTTTGTGCTTAAATCTTTCACTGTCAAATATAATCATAATCGTCATAAACAGCAAGCTGTTAAAATCCAGTATCAAAAATAATAATTTACGCATAGATTCTACTGTTTGTATTCTTATTAAATTCATTATAAGCTATTAACTAATTGTAAACTATAATGCTGTTTGCATTCCTCTCATTAGTTCTAAGCAAATGCACTTTTTTTTTTTTTGTTGGCAAATCTTTGGCCGAAATCCTTTCGAACAAAATCGCTATTCTTGTTTCTCGGTTTCATCCAGTTGCCTTCTTGTTCTTCACTCTTTAAGAGTTTACCTCATTGTCAATACCTCTACACTTATAGAAAGTTCTGAGATTTGACCGTTTGACACACTTTAGGATATGAATATTTACACCAGAGTTTCATATTCTGTTAACTCCATATTATATGTATGAGGTTTATTAGTCTTAATTCTGCAATGCTCATGTAATATTGTAACAGTATGTAATATGCTAGCTATTTCCAGCCCATGATAGTTTGTGAATCTCTTGCTTTTTTCAAACACCAATTCCGGTATCCTCAATGTTTGAGGCTGTGTACCAGCAGTACTCGGTGCACGGTGTACATCAGTGCCTGCTAAGTCAAAGCTTTAAAATGTAGTACCTCTTAACTACTCAGTTGGTTATGCTTATATTATTTAATGAGTTATATATTTTCATTTTCAGCTAAATAAGCTTTTTTTGTTGTTTCCACACAGCTGGGCAACCAGTTGTCTACTACTGGAGTCTAGGGGAACAATCTTTTGCTAGGAAAACTGCATACGATTGTTTACATTAGTTGCAGGTATGGCTCAAAGCGTGAAAGGCTCCAAACTTAAAAATCATTCGATAGCTGGATACTGCAGTCCCATAAAACATTACTTCCCTTCTAATGTTGTTGCTGCTCTTCAGGTATATTACTGTACTTTGCAATGATGCTCGGTAAAGGTTCATCTTTCTAGATCAGAATACTCAAATTCTGTCGTACGATACAACCAAAAGTTGGGATCTTCCCATGGTAGGTTTTTTTTTTTTGTAAATCTAGCTATTGACCTGGTGTGTAAGAAGTTTGACTTTTCCCTGTCAGCAATCCTCAGGCCTCAATATTTTGTGGTCACTTTGCATTGAAATTAAAGAAGCTTTTTTTTCTTTTACAAAGAACAAAAATGATGATAATATATATAAATGTACAAATAAGGTTTTTCTGTATAAATGACCTGTGAGAATTGTACACCCTATTTATTCAAAGCTTGTTTTTATTTTAGTATGGCTGTTTTAATTCAATAAGAGATAAAGGAGAGCTTTTCGAAGTCATAATTTGAGTATTTGTCATGCAATGAAAGTAATAAATGACCCTATTCCATTAAAAAAAAAAAAAACAGCGAAGCTTGTTCTTTTTTTTTTTTTTTTTTTACATCCTTTCAGTTTGAAGATGCTCATTCTTGTTCTTCTTAATTCTTATTCTTACTCTTGTTATTATATGCAACCTGAGGATGTTGTGTTGTGCAAAGTTAAAAGCATAGTTTGAAATGTTTACCTCTTCTGTCTAAAATTTGGGATTATAAAATGCCTTGTGATTATGATGCACACAGTGATCGGTCACTTCGGCTGTTTGGTTCTGCTGTGACATTCAGTATTTTTCTAAGCTCCACATAAACAAACCACATTTTCATCTCCATTATTACCATAAGAAATGTAAGCAGAAAAATGGTCCAATATACACTATATACACTGGATATTGGGGAAAAAAATAGCATGAGAACATTAAAGGTAAGTGATGGGTGTTGCACAGAAGAGACTTGACAGAATGACGTTGCGGTACAGCCTGCTATCTGTGGTTGTCATGGCAACATTTATTCTATCTGTACTGGCAAAGGTCTTCAGCATCTAAAAATAAAATGGCGCGTCATTACGAGCACACAGCCACAGCAGAATGATGCCTGTTACAGACATGCTGGACATATTTGCTTCAGCAGTGTGATGATTGAAGGAGGTGCCAGTGAGATGAGTGACCTCTAATTCAGAAACAGTAAGAGTATGCCTCAGGGAAGGAGTGAAGACACACTCAGCACCAGTAAGTCTCCTCTGGTAGGTTAATGGGATTTTTTTGCACTGAATTGTTCGCTGCACACTCTCTGTATTGATCACCATCCCTCTATCCACCCTGCCTGTAGAGGCTGGGAAACACTGTGGTGCGGATGAGATTACAAAAGACAGGGGTAATAGTGTGTGTGCCACGAAGAAGAAGCTACTACAAAAATGAGTGTCCATGATGGACGGATGGCCAGCACGAACGATGACGCATGTCTGGAAGGCGTGAAGCTGCAGAATCCCTCAACCCCAACTAAGAAACCTCAATCTGTAAGTCAGAAAGCAATTGCTATTGTGAAATAGCAATAATTGATGGATTCATTTTAATGTTATTGTTTTCTTATGGATTATTGTAGGCTTCCTATTTTTTTTACCAATCTTTTTAGGCAATAATTGATAATACATTTTTTGATAAAAATTATTCATTTCATGTGTATATTTTATGTTGAGTCATTGTGATGGTCAGACACAAATGTAGCTCTTACTGCAGGATAGTGAACAGATGCAGCACTGCAACCAACAAAAACATTGTACTGAACAGCAACAGGAGCAGTTATAGAGCACAAGAGTAATGGTAGAATATTAATCATGTTGGCGAGTGGTGTTTGAAATATATACATAAATAAAAAGCAGAGAAAAAACGGACAAATCCTGGATCATGTTTACACCACAAAGGGATATGATATACCATGAAACGATGTGGAGTTTTGCTGCTGTTGTTGTCATCATCAAAATGAGTCATCAATACAAGAAACGACTCAATATCCATGCAGTTCATTTAGGCGACACACTTGACTGCTCGTACTAGATCAATAGAAACATAAAGTAGAAATGGTTGTTCTGTATTCTCTGTATTGTACTTCAAATGACTGATTAAAACAAATCACGTTATTCTAAAATTAGCTAACGATGATATAAGGCTGGTCAAAAACAACAACAAAAAATATCGATGTTTTACTTTCTTTAATTAATCTGTCTCTCGTTGTTACAAATCCACACAAGTATCAAATAGATATCTTTTTTTATTGTGTGAATTGATCAAACATTTGGTATTATGTTATTAAAGTGGAACAGTGTAAGGTTTAATGTTACTGTTTCAGTGCATATGAATTATTCACAGCCCACATTTAGTCCATTATTGTTATTTATTCTGCTGTGTCAAGCAGATTTACAGAATAAATATAAGTCAAGTCTGGGTAAAATAGCTCTATAACTCTTTTATCAACAGTCACAAAGCAGCTTGGATGTAATGCAAATTTATATTTTCAGTATATCCATATGAACAAGGCAGGAAGGAAGCTCCCTAAGGTGATGGTAGGGCTTTTCACACTTGGAATAGTGGGTCATTCTAAACTCTGGGTAAACCTAATACTGGGTTATCTTGTTTCACAGGGAACCAAACTCAGAAAGAAACCCATTCTCTTTGTGACACTGTGTAGTAGATTTATAAAGCATTAATTTTACATTAACTGTATATTATACATGTGTGTTGAAATTGTGTTTAATATAAACATCAGTCTTTATGATAACTGCAGCAGTTCGCAGGTATCCAGTTGAGATTTTCCCCTAAATCAAGGACGTAAACTGATTTTGAGAAACTTAAATTTACTTTAAATGAGAGAAATGATAGTTACATTATTGAACTATTGTAATCAATTATGTCATTTTCTGTGTTAAGCCCAATCCTGAAAATGCCATCACCATTGCTGTGTCATCACGCGTCCTCTTCAACATGGACCTGGAGCAGCAGATCTTTAACCAGAAGGGCATGGAGGAGTACCTTAAATACCAGATTGAACATGAGACTGAACCACTTGCACCAGGACCCGCTTTCCCTTTTATTAAGGTCTGAGATTAAAATCTACCGTCACAGTCGACATTCATTTAACAAAACATTACTTAATCTCACAGGAGTACTTGTTTAGTTGATTTTCCCAATGCAATGATGAGAGATGACACAGATGCTATAATGTGTGCCTTTTGTGTGTCACCTGCAGGCTCTGGAAGCAGTCAATGTGCAGCTGAGGGAACTATATCCAGACAGCGAAGAGCTTTTTGATGTTGTGCTGATGACTAACCATCACGCTAATGTCGGACTCAGACTCATTAACTCCATCAACCATCACAGTAGGTCAAAGCTCTGTTAGACAGGATTTCACCTCTGTCTTCCGTTAGCTGTTTATTAGCTTTCATTCTTTTTAAATGACCTTTGATAGGCATGCTAGTGGTTTATTCAGTGTACAGTCCTTAGAATAGAAAATACAGCAACGTGAAAACCCTGGATTATTATGTTGCATGTGATTGCTGAGGACATGGGGGATGGTGTGTGTGTGTGTGTGTGTGTGTGCGTGTGTGTGTGCGTGCGTGCGCGTGCGTGTGCGTGTGTGTGTGTGTGTGTATATAGGGATTAGATGTCTGCCATTGTACACTTTATTTTGAGATTGTCACTACTACTACTACTACACAAGACTGCACACTTTATATTGGTTGGTGAAATAAATATTTTCTTCTCTGGTAGATCTGTTCATCGAGCGCTTCTGCATGACTGGAGGTAAAAGTCCAATTGGCTACCTGAAAGCCTACCACACCAACCTGTACCTGTCTGCTGATTCCAAGAAAGTGATAGAGGCCTTAGAGCAAGGTGAATATCAAAACAAAAAATTAACATTTTCTGCCTGAATTGTTGAAACATAATTTTTGCTCTTTTGGTCACTAAAGGTATTGCAGCAGCCACCATGTTCAAACGAGAGAAAGCGGCGGAGGTGTCTGAGACACAGCTGAGAGTGGCCTTTGATGGAGATGCAGTGCTGTTCTCAGACGAGTCGGAGAGAATCTTTAAAACGCAAGGCCTGGATAAATTTTTTGAACACGAAAAGGCTCATGAAAACAAGCCGCTTGATCACGTAAGACAGTTGAAGCACATGGAAATTTATTACCATAAAGCATAATTCATTATACCATAGCATTGTTGAATTCTTTATTCTGATTGGTCAGGCATGGAGGTAACAGTTGTTCTAGATGCAAGACAAATATTTTAATAAATTTTTTTAATGTGCTCTTTATAATATGTTACTGATTTTGTAGATTTTGTGTATATGATTTTCTGTGATGCAACATTTAGCTTTCTACTATCAATAGATTGAATAAGTACACTGCTTTGTTTTTTTAATAGTTTAAAAAATTTAATTCATTGAAGTGGTTATTCTTTATCATACCATCAAATTGTTGATTTATTTGTTAAAATATTCATTCATTCATTCATTTTCTCCCGCTTATCCGTAATTTGGGTCTCGGGGGCAGCAGTCTAAGCAGGCCCCCGCCTTTGACTGCTGCCCAATCCTCACAGCACCGTCCCTTACGGTCCCTCCTGCAGGTGGTGAGCCCACGGGAAGGCGGCCCCACGTCACTCCGACGTCACGGACCTTGATATTTCCCTCGTAAGGGACCCCCGGAGCATAGAGGGTTAAGGGCCTTGCTCAAGGGCCCAAGAGTGGCAGCTTGGCGATACCGGGGCTCGAACCCCAGACCTTCCGATCGGCAACCCAGCGCCTTAACCGCTGGAGCCACCACTCCCCCTTGTTAAAATATGTTTTCTTTTTTTTTTTTTGCTTACATATTATTATACAGTTCTGTTACTGTTGGCTATTTGGTGAACCATGTTTACATGAATGCAAATTCAGAAATACAGTTTTATCTTTGTTTTATAGGGTCCACTAAAAGGATTCTTGGAGTCTTTGGGAAAATTGCAAAAGAAATTCTCTGCCAAAGGCCAGCGTATGGACTGTCCCATCCGCACATACCTAGTGACTGCTCGCAGTGCAGCTAGTTCAGGTACGCGTGCTCTGAAGACCCTGCGTTCCTGGGGCCTTGAGCCAGACGAAGCTCTTTTCTTGGCTGGAGCACCTAAGGGTCCAATGCTTGCAAAAATCAAGCCCCACATTTTCTTTGATGATCAAATGTTCCATATTGAAGGGGCTGCAGAGCTGGGAACCGTGGCAGCTCACGTTCCTTATGGAGTCGCCCAAAAAGTGCCATTAAGGAAAAAAACAAAGGACACAAAAGAGTTTGATTAAAAAACAAATTGCTGCATTGCTGGCATGAAATATATTTTGTTTTGACAGAATTTTCTTTTAGCTGTTATGTTTATCAGAGCAACATATTGTACTGTACTGTATAATGATTAGAATTGAACATTTGCAGTACCTAGATTTATATTATACTATATTCTAACTTTGTTAGCAAACCAAAATCTGTGAAATCAGGTATAGATAAAGATCAAGAGGATCAAGCCATATACAGTGGTGTAAAAAAAGTGTTGGCCCCCCTCCTGATTTCTTATTTATTTGCATGTTTGTCACACTTTGATGTTTCAGATCATCAAACTAATTTAAATATTAGTAAAAGATAACACAAGTGAACACAACATGCAGTTTTTACTTGAAGGTTTTTATTATTGAGGGAAAACAAAATTCAAAATTACATGGCCCTGTGTAAAAAGGTGTTTGCCCACTAAATCTAATAATTGGTTGGGCCACCCTTAGGAGCAACAACTGCAATCAAACGTGTTTAAAATTACGGTCACACTCGTAGGGTTAACACAACGAAGCTCCTTTATTGAGAACCTTGTTCATCCATAATGTTCCAATGTGCTTTTTTTCTATCCAACCACCAATGCTTACGCATACATCTGACATCATCACTACGGATACCCATTTATACAAATGCTTGTTAAACATAACAGAACATTAACCCAATGTCCTACAAAGTGTTTGCAATAACTTGCAATGAGTCTGTTACAGCGCTGTGGAGGAATTTTGCTCCACTCATCTATGCAGAATTGTTGTAATTCAGCCTCTTTGGAGGATTTTTCGAGCATGAACCACCTTTTTAAGGTCATGCCACAGCATCTCAATAGGATTCAGGTCAGGACTAGGCCATGCCAAAGTCTTCATTTTGTTTTTCTTCAGCCATTTAGAGGTGGACTTGCTGGTGTGTTTTGGATCATTGTCCTGCTGCAGAAATCAAGTTCGCTTCACCTTGAGGTCACGAACATATGGCCGGATATTCTCCTTCAGGATTTTTTGGTAAACAGCAGAATTCATGGTTCCATATATCACAGCAAGTCTTTCAGGTCCTTAAGCAGCAAAACAGTCCCAGACCATCACACTACCACCACCATATTTTACTGTTGGTATGATGTTTTTATTCTGAAATGCGGCATTACTTTTACGCCAGACTTAATGGAACACCCACCTTCCAAAAAGTTAAACTTTTGTCTCGTCAGTCCACAGAGTATTTTCCCAAAGTCTTGTGGATCATCAAGATGTTTTCTGGCAAAACTAAGATGAGCCTTTGTTATTTTTGCTCAGCAACGGTTTTAGTCTTTGAACTCTGCCATGCAGACCATTTTTGCCCAGTCTCTTTCTTATGGTGGAGTCATGAACACTGACCTTAACTGAGGCAAGTGAGGCCTGCAGTTCTTTGGATGTTGTTGTGGGATCTTTTGTGACCTCTTGGATGAGTCATCTTTGTGCTCTTGGGGTACTTTTGGTCAGTTGGCCACTCCTGGGAAGGTTCTCCACTGTTCCATGTTTTTGCCATTTGTGAATAATGGCTCTCACTGTGGTTTGCTGGAGTCCCAAAGCTTTAGAAATGGCTTTATAACATTTTTCCCGACTGATAGATCTCAATTACTTTCTTTCTCATTTGTTTCTGAATTTCTTTGGATCTGGGCATGATGTCTAGATTTTGAGGATCTTTTGGTCTACTTCACTTTGTCAGGCAGGTCCTTTTTAAGAGAAGTCTTGATTGTGAACAGGCGTGGCAGTAATCAGGCCTGGGTGTGGCGGGAGAAATTGAACTCAGGTGAGATAAACCACAGTTTTCACACAGGGCCATGTAGATTTGTATTTTGTTTTCCCTCAATAATAAAAACCTTCATTTAAAATCTGCATATTGTGTTCACTTGTAATATCTTTTAATAATATGTAAATTAGTTTGATGATCTGAAACATTAAACGGTGACAAACGTGCAAAAAAATAAGACCACTGTATGTTTTCCTGGCTGAATAAACAGAGTGAATTTTATTCAGCAAGGGATTATAATGGATATACTATATGGGCCTTTCAGGTACTACTTGGTTGTTTAAAAAAGAAAAACAGTCTGTCCTCTTATTTTGTAAATTAATATAAGTAAAGGCTTCCTGCATAAATGGAATGCATGATTTTGCTGGAAGTTTTGTTTAATGGTCATAGATAAAGTTTTTCCTGTGTGACATGTAAACTGCTTGTCCTTTATGTATATTAGATGCTGTGATGCTGTTTTAGGTCTTTTTGATAAGTGTGTGAGTTCAGTATGTTTGGTAAAAACGGTGTCTGCATGTGATCTCACATATGCCAAATTTTGTTTCTATGATGTACATTTGTATTAACAATGTGACAGAAATGTAAAAGCCTGTGAAAGATTTTCTATTTGCTATAAGCTCTAGGTGGACTAAAACCAAAAAAGAGCTTATGGTGTTCATTTCCAGTCACATTTATAGCCAATTTCTCTGAATAGGCAAAAATGATTATTATTATTTTTATTTTTTAAGCCTGGACAGAATACAAAAAGACACGTTTACAGTATTGGAAAAACTTTTTTCTCTATGTGCAGAAAGAAAAAAAAAATACTAAATATAAATAGAATATATTTAAGACTGTATAATGCAAATGAAAAATGTTAGATTTTTTACAAAAATAAATAGATGCTCTTATTCACTTAAACATCATTTTGTGTATTTTTTTATTGTTTATTTCATTTTATTTTAGTATTGACTATTTACTATATCTCCTACAACTTTAAATGTGGTTTTTTTTCATGTTAATTTCTCTCTTTATGCTAAATGTATACACTATGTGGACAAAAACATGTGAACATTTCATCATACCCTTATGTGGTTCTTTTGTAATCTGTTGCCACATCGGTTGCATGCACATGATCGTCTAGAATGTAGAATGTTTCCTTCACTGGAACTAAGAGGCTAAACATGTTTTATCATGACAATAACACTGTGTAAAACACAAGTGCTTATGAAAAAATGGTTTGGAAAAGCTGATGTGAAATGACTTGAGTAGTCTACACATTTCTGTCCTCAAACCCATTAACACCTTTGGGACGAACCTGACAGCAGTGCCTGACCTCAATGCTTTTATGGCTGAATGAGCATGGTAAAATCTATTGGAAAGCCATTTCAATATAATGGATATAATTATAACTGCAAAGGGTTATTCATCTGAAATAGGATGTTTATTACACACATATATGTAGGTGTGTTTGGTCAGGTGTCTGTATACGTTTGGCCATTTAGAGTATGCATGTAAAAAATATTTATTTATTTATATGATCATGGAGCATTGTTTGTAATATGCTTTTATGTTAATATTAGTGATGAGGTATTTCTCTACTCCGGTGGATTCGCCCCCCAGTGGACAGTGAGTGTAAATATTTCGAGCATGGTCTTATCATTAATTAAATATATTATTTATCAAATAACAATATCATAATTTACACATTGTTTATCATTTTGGTTTAAAAAAATTTTTAAATCATTGTATAAGTCAATTTAAGATGTCCAACATGAGCCAGGACATTGGTTACTGAAGATGAATGATATTGACAAATAAATATGTTCAATAATTCATGTATTTGTCCATAGAAAATTCATGAGTCAATAATTTGGACATCTCCTTTTATGAATAATTCTGTATCAAAAATTGAACATAAGACAGCTATGTGGTCCTGGGCTCATTCCTGAGCTCAGAATAATGTCTGTGTAGGCTTTTACCTGTTCTCTGTTTGTATTCGATTGCTCGAGGTTTTCCAGCTTCACGCCACTGTCCAAAAGCATACAGTGAGGTGGATTGGCTATGCTAACATAGGGGCCTAGTTGTGAATGTGTGTGAATTGTGCTCTGCAATGAACCCACATACAATTCTAAGTGAATCATTCAATTTAGTGTCACTAGGACAGGCTGTGGTTTCACTATTAACCCTGACCAGGATAAAGCAATAACTGAATATCAATAATTTACTATTTTGTCATTGTTTTTATTCTTTCAAGAGTCATGATGCAACTCAAGCTTGGGTTTTTTTGGGATTTTTTTTTTTAATCCTTAAAAAAATTGCTTTTTGTATTGTATTTTACACCAAACTGGAACAAATTGACAGTGTTTTAAGAGTAACAAGACTATTAATGTCTCGAACATGAAAAAGCAAAAAAAGAAAGAAAAGAAACAAAATTAAAACCACATTTAGTTTGACTGTAGTCCACCATATCAATATTTTACTTGATTTTTAAGTAAATCTAGCTGTAAAGCATGCTATATAATCCAACAACTGGGTGGTGGACTAGTACCAGGGTGTGGATCATTTGTCACCAGGCCTTGAAAGACAATATCCTGTGTTTCCCAGCAGCTGTTTTATATGCATCTGATTCTGCATTGAAGGTGAGTTACGTTTTCGTTATATTTGTAATAATTAAAATAATAATTAAATCATATAAAACTTATAAGTAATATAATACGCATGTCACAATTGCAGTAGGATTGATAGACTGGTTCAAGGTGAAGGTTCGACTGCATCAAGAAACGGCTCTGAGACCTTTCCGGTTTGCAGTGGTGATGGACAGGTTGACGGAGGAGGTCAGACAGGAGTCTCCCTGGTCTATGATGTTTGCGGATGATATTGTTATTTGTGGTGAGAGTAGGGAGCAGGTTGAGAAGAGCCTGGAGAGGTGAAGGTACATGCTGGAGAGAAGGGGAATGAAAGTGAGTAGGAGAAAGACAGAGTGCATGTGTGTGAATGAGAGGGAGGGCAGTGGAGTGATGCGGTTGCAGGGAGAAGAGGTGGAGAAGGTGGAGGAATTTAGGTACCTGGGGTCAACAGTGCAAAGTAATGGAGAGTGTGTTGTTGACATCGCATGTAGGACGTTTTGGAGACAAGGTGAGGGAAGCGAGATCGAGATGATTTGGACATGTGCAGAGGAGGGAAATGGGGTATATCAGTAGGAGAATGCTGAGGATGGAGCCACCAGGAAGGAGGAAAAGAGGAAGGCCAAGGAAGAGGTTTATGGATGTGGTGAGGGAAGACCACTCTGGTTTGAAAGAGGCAGATGTAGAGGACAGGGGGGTATGGAGACGGATGATCCGCTGTGGCGACACCTAATGGGAGAAACCGAAAGAAGAAGAAGAAAAAGAAGAGGAAGAAAAAGAAGAAGATTGCGCGTCACAAGAAGTTCCAGCTTTGAATCCAGCCGCATGGGCGTGGTTGAAACCATGTGGGCGTGGCCTGTGGTTTGTGGGCAGGGATTTACATCTGGTTGTGAAAGCAGGTTTGTTCCGCGGTGATGCCACGAGCACTCGGGTTCAGCTGTTGAGAACATCTGTGTATGGAGAGCGGTGTGTGGAGAGCTGGTTTTACTTCTCATGAAGAATCCATCTGGAGTCATTTCCACAGCGCTACAACTCACATGATTAGTCAGGTGTCAGCAGACACTGTTGCAGAATCCTAAAGAAGGAATGAACGGAGATTGACAAGTTCATTTTCCTTTTGAAGAGTTTAGAAGCTCTGACCTCAGGAAGATGTGTGTGACTGGTTAATCAGTGAAATATGGCACATTCTGGAGTCCGGGCTGTTGTCGTGGCCCTCGCGTGTCTGTGGGGTGAGTTCAATATACTATAATACTGTGATTAGTGGAAAACATGATCATGACAACAGTAGAGCCCGGTTCAGTGTTTCACGTGTTCTTGTGGCACTTAATTCAGATTTCAGAATCAGAGTATGTAATGTTCTCATTTGTTTTCTGGGTCACCAGGTCATAATCTCTCTCTCTAGCACTCTGTCACTTAGGAGATTAATCCCATTTGACACATCAAGCTATGAAGATTGACATGAAAAAATAACAACTTGAAAGACATTAAACATATTTCATGTTCTTCATTACATAGATAATGTCATGTTTTTTCATTCCTTAGAGTTTTTCTAACCTTAGAGGAAGAGTTTGATATTACTGATTAGATTGTGATGGTCTGATAGAGTGTGATGATGAGTTTGCTGAGCTTTTCCCCTAGTTCAGGTTGAGCAAATACACATTTCGCAATGGAAACTGTTGTTGATGCATAAGAAATGTATTCAAAATTTCCAATATTAGGGGGAATGCAGGGATTGCCCACTTCTCTCACTTCTCCCTGCGTCTTTGGGCCACGTCGAAGTCACAAGACCAGGAATAAGTGCATATGTACCACATGCTTAATGTGATTACTTGCACAATAACTACTCTGTTTCAATTTTAATTCCATCTTAGCAAACATTCGTTTAGTCATTTCTTCTCAAAATGAAGCAATTTTAATCATGGGAATGATGAACATTTGCTGTTGCGATATTTACAAACAAAAATTTGAATTCAGATAGGGTTACTACTTTTCTTCAGTATACAATTATTCTACTCTATTTTTTTTTCTACATAAAAAAAGTCTAATATACAGCATTCTTTCATTTGTATGTATTACTGGTAGGAGTCGTGAGGAGTCAGACTACCCTCACCCCAGGTTTAACAGCCACCACAGTTATTGAGAATGTGACCACGATCACTTTTAGCACCACTACACCTGGCTGCTCAACCATGAACATCTCCAGCTGTGAAGCCTGTGCACCAGGCACCTACTATGACAATGGTGGGTATGGCTTATTTGGCCTATAACAACAGTGTAGGGTAATAGCTGTGGTTTTAGTTATTTAAATAGCTACTGATTATGGTCTGTAACACTGCTACTCATTTTACATGATCCTGACATCCAAAGCATGACACGTATGACATGACATCACCTCCCTATAATGCTTAAGTGTTGGCACTACATATACAATGTTTTGTATGCTGTAGCAATTCTTTTCTGTAAATAATGCTGTAGATTTCTCCTTTATTGGAACTAAGTGAGCCGAAACCTGTTTAAGTATGACAATATCTCAGGGCACAAAGGGAGATTTATAAAGACAGATTTGTAGAAGAATTCAGGTCTCTAACCCTAACTCTAACCCAGGCCCTGACCTCAATACAATTCAACCCCTAGAGTATGTCACCTGACATCAGTCCCTTATTTTAATAATTTTCTCGTGGCGGTTGTAATAATCTCCAGGCGTATGGACTTCTATTAGGTTTTGGAGTGTGGGATTTTTGGTGATTTACCTATGCAGCCTCAAGAGCAATAACGAGGTCAGTCGCTGATGTCGAATGAGAATGTCTGGTGCACAGTCGGCATTTCGGACGACACTCAAGGTGTTCAGTCTGCTGAAATGCTTTAATGTCTTTATGTGTGTCACTTTGTGCAACATCTTTGTGCTACAGACTTCTAGTGAATGGAAAACCCTAATTCTAGTCAATTGTGTGTGTTTCAAACTTCAGTTTAGGGAAGAAGCAGGTATGGGTGTGATTGGTCTGGTGTCTACATACTTTAAAGATCTGCTTGTTTGTTTGTTTTGACAGAGACATTGCTGTGCTCATGTTGTCCGGAGCCTGGGCTGTGTATCATCCCCAGTGGCTGTCGGCCTTGCTCACCAGGTTTTTATCAGCCTCTAGCAGGCGGGCAGGCGTGTCTTCCATGTACAGCGGGCTTTTACACTAAGTGAGTAATCAATAATCACACATTAATGTACATTTATACATCATATAAAAATAGATGATTCGTTTTTACTGTTCTCTTCAGTATCACAGCGAGCTCTGTGTGTCAGGCCTGTCCTCCTGGTTCTTATACCAATGGAAGTGGGTCAGTCTCATGTCAGTCCTGTGCCCCAGGTAACCAGTTCAATGTGAACTTTTTATACAAAAATGTATTGAATTGCCTTTAGTGATTAAGTAACTGGACCTTTACAGTACATCTGGAATCAGTCAATTTGTTTAGTTATTATGTATAAAGCATAAAAACAAACATGGATTTTTTTTGCAGGGTTTTATGAATCCAGTTCGAATGCCACTGCTTGTAATCCATGTCCTGAGGGCACCTACTGCAAGTAAGCTGTGCATTTGGCTACTGTTGACATTAACTCTTACTCACATTAAGTAAAATCTACAGTATATGCTCACTATAAAAATCTGGCCTGATTACACTTTCAAGCATGATAGCAGACAACAGTACTACAGTGTCCTTGTGGATTTCAGCCATATTTAGTACAGTGTTTGGTTAGTTTTGAGTTTACACTGGCTCTAGAGCAGAGTCACATGTCTCTTATCCTGGGATTTTAATCAAAGCCACAGAAACTGCTGCAAGTCATTTACTTTTCTCTGTAAGTTCCTCTACCACAGTCTGTTGACCTCATATCAACATCACAAGACTGACATTACAGAGGTTTAACCGGCATAACTTTGGCTTTGAGTATACTGAATTAATTCGATTTTACTGGAATTGTGTCTTCCTGTTTAACAGCTCCTCCAGTTGTGCTCAGTGTCAGGTGTGTCCCGTGGGCTCTGAAGCCCTAAACACTGGAAGTAAGCAGTGCTCCTTTTGTCGCCCAGGTAACCAATGGCATTAAATATGCTGCTGAGTTCTCAAATCTCATTGGTTAGAAGTTGTTGAGTTTCTTTCACATAACAGCAGTTCTGTACCAGCTATAATAAAATCACAGGGTTATATTATTGCAATCCTTCTCGTTTATTATTATTGCTTTTATAGTAGCACCTGGTTCAGAACGTGCGGGTAGTATTTAAGAGATAATCCAAAGACCTGCCTTTTCATTAAATTACATTTTTACTGAATATTTAGAAAGAAGGTGAAATATAACCCGTCTTGTATTCCATGAAACTTGTGTTAATGTATAAATGCATGCTATGTTGTTTATAAATAAATGTGTAATATTTGTAATTGCTGTTGTAGAAATGTAAAAAAGAGAAATGAAACATGCTGTTATAGGGAAATAACAGGTCACACCACAAAGTCCCTTTAGAGAGTTTAGTAGAATTGTTTCCCATTACCTACTTTATGGTTTGACAGAAAGATGAGTAAACATTACTGAAGTGAAATACACATAAACCTGATGTAAAGGGTCGTTAAGATCATTTTTGGAACTTATGAGAATTTCTTTAATAGAAGACGTTAAAAGTTTACTTATGACTTATGAATTTATAAATTTACTTTTAAAAGTCAAAAGCTGCAAGCAAAACTGTGCTATATAACTTCTTAGAGCAACTTTTATTGAGGAGTGAAAGTTAATAAAGTATGGCATGAAGTGTGTGTACATCTATCTAAGTCAATAAAAAACGTATCCTGGATGCATTCATAAAGCTCATAATTTCTTGTTTGTTGCTTTTTGTTTGTTCTTCTTTTAACAACTGAACGTATGTTAAGTGCAAAGGATAATAAGAAGTTGTCTTGTATACTGTGTTTGTCTTGTTGCTTGTGTGTGTTGGGCAGGCATGCACAAGACCTCTCAGCAGAAAATGTGTCAGATCTGCAGCAGTGGTTCCTATCAGATCCACTGGGGCCAGGAGAATTGTGACACCTGCCCAAAAGACCACTACTGCCCAGTAATTGATTATTACCTCTTAACACACTCATACACACACTTAATTATACATAATAACTGTCCTCCAAAAGCCAAAACAGGATTCAAACTCTTTAAAGCTTATACTGATGTAACTGTATAGTATAATGTAAAGCAATGCCACTATCTGTAACATATTAAAAGGCAGGCATTTTTTTTTTCTCCAGCAGAGTCATACTGCCTTATTTACAGCTCATTGGTTGTATGGGCTTTAGAAAGTGACAGTGAAAGTTGGATCAAACTCTGCCATGAATGTCAACCAACACACATTAAAAAAAGAGACAAAAAAACCCAACTTATATTCATATCTGTGTTTGTATTGTTTTCACATATTAGTTGTTCAATGCAAATAATTCATTCGTATTCAGTTACATCCCAAAAAGATACTGCACGGGTAAAATATTTGATCATGAATTTTAGTTGTTATCTAAGACCAAGTCAACCTATTTGCCTTACAGAGTCCAGATGTGGATCCAATCCAGTGCCCCAGTGATGCGTTTTGCCCTGAGGGCAGCACTGCTCCTGGTTATTGCATGGAAACTTTCTTCAGGAAGGCTGGAGACACGTGCGAGCTTGCTCCCATCACCATAGCTCTAATTGTGATTGGAGGAGGATGTATGAACAATTACATATTCCCTATTGTTATTATCTTTTGATCATAACAATAAATGAGTGAATTATATTAACCTTTTCTCACTCTGATCTTTTCAGTGATTCTTCTATTCATTGCCCTGGTGGTTTTTCGAAGGAGAAGAGATACAGACAGCGAATTATCTCTCTCTCGTGCCCCGCTTCTGCGGAAAGACCGTCCCACTCATCATGCGTATGGAGTCCCGTGTGATGCGGATCCTGTGTATGCAGGATGGTGACACTGCAGACAATGCAGAGAACAAAAGCAAACACAATCCTTCCAAGCTATTATAAGATTCTCTGCTGCGTATGTGTAAATGTATAATAACTGAATATTTGCAACATTTTGATGAAGTTCAGAGCTGCCCAGGTTTTGCTTTTGAAAGTGCACTCAAATCACATCTGTCTTTTCTTGATTATTCTGCTGACTGCTGTACACTGCACACTGGTTAAATGAAAGGATTGTCCTTGTAGAAGTATTAGTCCAGTTTTTAAGAAAGGTCAATATAAATACATCTGACAATCTGACAATAATTTTGCCCTTTATATGTAGAGAGAGAACTTGTGTATTTAACTGTTGTTTAATTATTGCACTGGTATTTAATACTTGGTACTCATTAAGACTTTGATTGTGCTGAACTGTTGCTGTTACCTGTCGTATTCTATTTATTCTCTTGTTCCCTGGTGTTTTACTACTATGATACTTAAGAACTGTTCATTTTGTAAATCAGCAATCTTACATCATTACAAAAGGTAAACATGTCTTTTGTTTTTAAAGCACAATTGGCCTTGAATAAAAAAAGTAAAGTTTTAAATGACTTCTCATGACTCATGACATTACTAAATTGTTCATTTGATGTTTTTTTTTATTTTGTTTTTTTTAAGCATTTTTCCTGTAGACACTATAAATAAATGATAGCTTATTATTAATGACACTATAAACGTGAGGTGCACTGATTTTGGCTCAGTTTGAATAGACTATTTTTTGAGACCAGTGTGATGATGGGAAGATCAAATTGAACAGGACTAAACCTTTATTTCCTCTTCTTTTTACTGTATAATGTTTAATTTTGTTTAATAATGTTGTTGCTGTTGGTGGTGAAACAGGCGGGCGTTTAAACATGTATTAACGATTTGCTTTGCCACGGTATGCTGTTTGTCCCTGCTGCGCTCTGTAGGTGAAGGGTCACACAAATTCAAGATGGCGGCCACCTTGACTAGAGGACTGTCAGGTAGTAAAGTTATTACTTTTATACTGTAAATCACGCAGCTATAGTTTTAGTTCATTCAGCAGGTTTTCTGTGAAGCGATTCGACTAGATCCTATCACACAGTGTTGCCGTAGCCCTTTGTTTCATTTAAATAAGCTCGGTTAGCTAACGTTAGCATACGACAACTGGGTAGCGTTCTAGGCTTATCGTTAGCATGTGTGTGTCTCAGATAGACGTCAGAGAGACTATTGACTTACATCCCCACGAGAGAAGAACTCTTAGATAGAGGAACTAGGAACATTTCTGCAAACCCACTTGAACATTGCTCCGTCTCGTTGTCATTCTCAGGTATAGTGAGACCTCTGACTCTGCTCGGCCAGTCCTGCATTAACCACGCAGTCAGAGCGCCGCTGGTTCTTCCTCGCTTCTCCACACTTATTCAGCGACAGTTCAGTTTCAAACCTTCTCATAGTGCAAGTGTTCTTCAACAGCAGACCCTACTGCAACGGTAAGGTTCAGGAAGAACTCATACCGAAACAAGGCACGGTTTTACATCCACTCCTGATTGTTACATACAATACAAGTTCCACAGAAATTGTGTACTCCAGCACACCTGTCCACTCGGATACATACAGTAACCAGCAAGAGGGCTGAAGTGCTAGATGATTCCTCCGACCATAAACATGCTATAATGAATAAAACACCACAAGACAGAAGTAGTAGCTCAGTGGTTAGGATTGTTGCACTTTATATCAGAAGGTCGAGAGTTGAAATCCCAGCATCCCCACGCTGCCACTGCTCGGCCCTTCAGCAAGTCCCTAAGACCTCCACTGCTCCAGGGGAGCTATTTCATGACTGATCCTGAGCTCTGACGGCAGCTACAGATGCACCTCAATAAATTAGAATATCATTAAAAAGTTGATTTATTTTATTTATTCAATACAAAAAGTGAAACTCGTATATTATATAGACTCATCACACACAGACTGATATATTTCAAGTGTTCATTTCTTTTAATTTTGATGATTATGGCTTACAGAAGACGATCATTGACACCCAGCACATGGAGGGTAAGCCACAAAAGGTCATCGCTGTTCTGAAGCCGGCTGTTCACAGAGTGCTGTATCCAAGCACATTAATGGAAAGTTAAATGGAAGGAAAAATGTGGTCGAAAAAGGTGAAACGAAGCCCATTCAAGAATTTGGGGAGATTCACAAAGAGTGGACTGCAGCTGAAATCAGATCAGAGGTGTCTTACCTGGGCAAAGGACAAAAACGACTGGACTGTTGCTCAGTGGGCCAAAGTCGTTTTTTTTTTCAGATGAAAGGGAAGAAAATTTTGCATTTCGTTTGTCACAGGATCCAAGTTGCTTGAAGTCCGGTGTAAAGTTTGCACAGTCAGTGGTGGTTTGGAGAGTCATGTCATCTGCTGGTGTTGGTCCACGGTGTTTTATCAAGTCCATAGACAGCACAGCTGTTTACCAGGAAGTTTAAGAGCACTTCATGCTGACCAGCTTTATGGAGGTGCTGATTTAATTTTCCAGCGGGATTTGGCACCTGCCCACACTGCCATAAGCACCAAAAGTTAGTTAAATGACCATGGTGTTGGTGTGCTTGACTGGCCAGCAAACTCACCAGACATGAACCCCATAGAGAATCTATAGGGAAATCAAGATGAAAATGAGAAACAAGAGACCAAAAAATGCAAATGAGCTGAAGGACACTGTCAAAGAAACCTGGGCTTCTATACCAACTCACCAGTGCCACAGACTGATCACCTCCATGCCATGCTGAATTGAGGCAGTAAATAAAGCAAAAGGAGCCCCTACCAAGTATTGAGTACATATACAGTAAATAAACATACTTTCCAGAAGGCCAAGTTTTTTTGGTTGGTCTTATGAAATATTCAAATTATTTTGAGATGAATTGGTGAGTTTTTGTTAAATGTGAGCCAAATTCATTAAAATTACAAGAAATAAACACTTGAAATATATCAGTCTGTGTGTGACGAATATATATAATATACGAGTTTCACTTTTTGTATTGAATTACTAAAATAAATAAACTTTTTAATGATATTCTAATTTATTGAGATGCACCTGTAAATGATATGCGAAGAAAAAATTGCACCGAGCTGTTATGCACGTGACAAATATAAAGCACCTTTTAAGAAGTCTGCCAAATACTGTGTGTGTGTGTGTAATATATATATATATATATATATATATATATATATATATATATATATATATATATATATATATATATATATATATGCTGAGATGAGAAATGAAATTCGAATGCATTATGTATTAGTCTAAACCTGTGATTTGAGATGCAGCCAGTTCTACTGTCAGAGATGAAAACACCTTCTAAATCAAGAACAGCCCTGTGGTATAAGTGACAAATAAATCTGCTGTAGCTGTTACCTTAAAGTAATTATGCAACAAGCTTAGAGCTTAGAAAGCATCACATTTTTGATGGCACCATATGTTATGTCCTGCATTAATTTGCAAGATCTGTTACAATAACCGATCCTCTGTCTCATGCTTTTTGAGTTGTCAGTGGCATCAGACATATGCTGCTGTATTTTAAGTTTTCTTATGTCTTAATATCTTTTATTGTACAGAGTCTCTCCTCTCATACCAACGCTGATGCAGCAGCCCTGTAGAAATGTGACATATTTTAGTGTAAAGAAGGGCAAGAGGAAGACGGTTAAAGCCGTGGTGTACAGGTTCCTGAGATTGCACTGTGGCCTGTGGGTGAGGAGAAAGGTAAAGAAGGACACCACATGCACTTTTTCTTTATTACTCCCATCCAATGGTTTAATACTTTGTAATCTGGGAAGGTTTTGACAAAAGATTTTGATATTAAATAGACCAGAATTGTTTTCTTTCATTGAGTTTTTTCCACTTTCGCTAAACTGAGCGGCTGAACAGTTTTTCGGAGAATACCGAGAAGCTCAGGAGGAGTTTCTCTTCCTTCAGGCCATCAGGATCTTTAGCACGCATATGTCCAACATACAAATCATTTAGGACTACATAAAGACTCTCCTATTACTCCACAAACTCACTGTATACTTCGCATTGTACTATTACTATGTATAGCATTGTACATTCATGATTTATTCCACATATATCCTGCACAAATTTACAATAAGAGTAGGCCATTTTCATTTGACTGCAGATTGTATACTGTATAGATCTGCGCTTATTGATTAATGTCATCACTGTTTTTCAGGCCGGTTACAAGAAGAAGCTTTGGAAAAAATCAGCAGTGAGGAAGAAGCGTTTAAGAGAGCACGTGTTCTGCAATAAGACTCAGTGCAAGAAATTAGACAAAATGACGACCTCCTTTTGGAAGCGAAGAAACTGGTACCTTAACGACCCTTACCAGAAATACCACGATAGGGTGAATCTGTAAGGTTTCTTCACCCGGCTTATATGAGAAATGTACTGTTCTGTGAAAAAAACGTTTCCTTGAAAAGTGTATATGAATGATTTATTTAACTGATCGCCCTGAACCACAAGAGAGAATACAGTTCAACAAACAGAACATCAGTGAAAATATTCATGTAAGTTAAAAGCCAGTGTTCATGGATGCGTTCTGTATAAAGAGCCACGATTCTTGAAATAAACCTTTTTTCTGGCTTGTCTGTCAGAAAGGGAAGGAAATGAAATCCAAGAGCCATGTGTATTCTTTCTCCCTTTAATAACTGATAGTAGCAGCCCTTCAGATCCATACGAAGGGTTTGTGACAGAGATCAGACCATTTCGGTTTCCTTTTCCCCACATTATTCAACAGCGTAAGAGAGATTTTCTGGCCTGCCAGACACTAGAGCTGTGTTTTTCTTTCTTTCTTTTAACTGCAAGCTGTGGTGTTCAGTAGGAGGAAAGCAATGTCCATTCACCCTTATGAAGTCACATTATCCCTAGCCACATTTTCCTTTTAATTCCACCACTTCCAAGGAGTTTTAATGAAAAAAAAAAAGGAATACATTATTTCAGTAAGAAATATAAAAAAAAAAAAAAAACAATAATAGTCTTTAAAGGCACATCCTGTCCTTGAATCAGGACTAATTATGCTCAGATATCGTTTGTGTAATGAAGCAGGAGTGTCCTCGTGATGAACAGTTTTAAAAATAAATTCAGATCAAAAAATAACCTTGTTAAGGTTTACATAACAATATGAAAGACTCAACAGTAAAAGCCTTATCAAGACACTGAGATTTCGAATAGCCTGTTTCTTGTTGTTGTCTTGTTTTAAGGATAATGTGCCTTTAATGACTAACTCCTGAAACAACGTTCAACAAACTGTAATAACTTTTAAATGAACGTAGCATCAGATAATCCTGACAATGATTCACACAGAGCAATTAAAACGGTAACGTGTACAGAACATACGACAGAGTATATTTCATGCATGTTTATGTTCTGGTTTCTTCCAAAGTGATGTGAGTATAACGCTGGTTGGCGGCTCCTCAAATTAATTTTTGATCTCATCAACTTAACCAGTCACTGTCTTCGGTGTAAATACTTTGTTTACTTTTTTGAATGTAAACAAGTTTAGTTGTTTAGTCCACACCCTTTAAGTTTGACCTCTAATCATTTAATCTTTAATGCTTAAAGTTTGATTAGATGTGGTAAGATGGAACAAACTGTACCTGAGAAAGATATCTAAAAACATAAACATAAAAGCAACAACAACCAAAAAAAAAAAAGAAAAAAAGAAAAGCATTTCCTCTCTGTGTTGCAGTGAGACAACATGGGCTTTTGCTACCTGATCTCTTTAAGAGGAAAAAGGTTCAATAAGATTGTCATCATACATCATTTTTTCAATCTGATAGACACCTTTTCTCTGTGAAAGTTTCCTTAACGTGAAACAGTAGTAGCCGTACAATTCAGTACATCAGCGTTAGTAGGAATTTGAGTGTACGATCCCAGCATTCTTTATTAAGCAGTGGTCTTCTTGCATTGTGACCAACTCAAATTTCTCAATAAAGTATTGCAGTCTGACTACACAGTGTTCTGAGGTTGAAATGATACCTGGCAACCCATATGGCTAAATGTGTGGGGGAAGTATGCTCAGTGAATAAAGTGCCATCTAGTGTATATGTTAGAGCACTCACAGCATTAGAATTCTGAACAGTGCAGACATTAAGCGCTAGTGTACATAAATGCAGTAATACTGACAACTCCAGACTGGTATGAAAATGAAACAAACAAACAAAAAAAAAACCACATTGAGGTTGTTAAGAATTTGTGAGAATTCATGCAGGGATCAAAGTTAAGAAAAGTGAACCATGAATTCTTTCAACTAAAATAATAGCTACAGAATCTAAAAGTAAGAACAGGAACTAAAACAACATTTACATAAAATGATTATGCTTGTCCACAACTGTGAAATGCCTAATTGATGCTACTCAAAATGGTCATGAATTTCCTTGGATAAATATCACAATAAATGACCAATCTGATGTATTTTCAGTTGTCTTTCATTCTTTTTTCTTTCCTTCTTTCATTTTAATCATGTAGCATGCCTCATCACATGATCTGACTACAGCATGAATAAAGAAACAGCAGTCAGGGGTGAAATGTCTCCAGTGTGGCTCAGTTTGAAATACATTCTTTCACAGAGTCAACTGAAATCTTACCTCATTGCACATTTGTCCGGTAAATGACTTTAAATATACACGATTAATATCACAATTGAACATACAATTATTTTGGTTGGAGTACAAGCCTGCGTGTAGAAGTCTCTCTTGCAAATCAACATTTGTCTACAGAAAATCAGAGTTTTGTGCAGAGAATTACAGGCGTTAGTGGACCGACGTGATCAGTGCACTGAGAGGACGATGATGTCGTGCCCACTTGTGCTCCATTCGAGTGAACTGAATGGCCTTAAAAAGTCCACAGAAGAGTCGTTGCAGTGCCTCCGCATTTCCAGTGAGCGTAGTGGCTACTGTACAATGCCTAGTGCTCGAAGACAAACGTCGCTCTCATGACGGACCAGACAGAGGGACATGCATGCTTCTGTCTCTCGCAGTCTTACAAACAATAGGAAGCAAACATACGCTCTTCACATAAAGTAAATATGTACAACAGAATCTGCTAAGTATTTAAGAGTCTTCAAATGGTGCCACATACATGTGCTACCTCGATGGAACCCCCCACGCCCTCACACACACACACACACACACACACACACACACACACACACACACACACACACACACACACACATATATATATACACACACACACACACACACACTTATTCATCGGGTGTTAAAGATCAGACGTTATAAGGTCACACGTCGCTTTGGTTACCCTGTTAGAGAACAGGGCTGCTTTAAATATTTGATCTTTTGTCTGCATCGCCGTACTTTTACCCCCCACCCTACCCTTCCCGCACACACACACACACACACACACACACACACACACACACACACTCTGTCGCCTCTTTTTTCGGTGTCCTCATGTTGCAGCTAAGGCAGCAAAAGCAGTCTCACAGCGTATGCACAGTCACATGGCCTCAGGGTTTGCTGATAGGGTGTTCTTGGATCTGGATCTGGTGACGGGTCTGAAAGCTCTAGGAGGAGGCTGAGGAGCAGGGATGAGGGGATTGAAAAACAGAAAAGGACAATAAAATTCAGCTAGAGACAAAGTCAAAATGTATCACTAATTTCACCCTCTTACATTGTGACGATATTATTTTTGCACATGAGAATAAGGTTTGTCAAGCCACACACTCATCTATCTGTCCATGTTTCATATAGAGCAGCTATGGTAGTACAAGTTGGGTACAATAATTAACCCCTTTGATGTTTGAGAGGACATTGAGAGGATGTGTCCCAGAGACATGTGTCTACAGTCATGTAGACAGTTTTCTGCTTTTTATTATCCTTTATTATCCAAATTATCTATTATAGATCCTTTATTATTGCATCACCTGCATGATGGACCTTTTTCTCTGCTAATGTCATTTACGAAGCGAGAGTCAGTGCGAGCAGTTCATGCATCACACAAAATTCTAGTCAAACCTGTGACAAACATTAGATGATTCTTGGTATAGCAAAAAGCCAAAGGACGTCTTAAACAATTATCTGTGTTGTTCTGACCCACAAAAGACTGCTACAACCCTCTCAGCCAGTGGTGGTAATCATGCTGATTAGTGGCTCAGTGAGTTAGTCATAATCAGGCCATCAGCACCCCAACAGACACACCACCAACCAACTACCTAAAGAGGGGGCTACCTCGGGGGCACGTCTTTTAGGCAGTCCGAGTTGGGGTGAGTTGGCTGGGATGCCCCCCTCTTTTTCATTGTCCTTGGGCAGCTCTGGGGCCTCAGATGAAGTGGGTGCAGATTTGTCCTGGAAAGGCCCAGGGGGTGTAAGAATCTGGCTTGGATTGCTGATGGATCTTGGTATCGGAGTGGGTTTGAAAGTCAGATGGGAAGAAGGCTCCACAGAATCGCATTGCTCCACATTCAACATCTCAAACTCAGTTATGTCAAAATCTGGGCCTGCACCATGACAGTGTGGGCATCACAACAAGCCTTTGCACATGTCTGTGTATGTTTTTACAAAGCATTGTAATAAGTTGCATACTATAATTTTGTACTTGTAATAAAATACAACTGCAGTAGTAAGTAGTAAAGTGATAATGATGGAAAAAATCCGGGGAAACATTTGAAGTCTCTAAAGCTCCTTGATGAAAAGCAAATTTTACCTCTGAATTCACAAGAAAACTAAGATCTTCAAGAAGTTTATTGTAAATTTACAATAAAGCTACTAAAATGTGTAACAACAAAACAGAAACATCATTACCAAAATCTTGTTAAACAATCTGGTTAAAAACTCCACTGCCATCTCTCCTAAACATCTCCATGCTTCTACTGGTATGTCATCTGGTCCAACCGACTTTCCACTCTTCATCCTTTTAATCGCTGCTCTCACTTCCTCCTTACTAATCCTATCCACTTCCTGCTTCATCATCTCCACATCATCCAACCATCTCTCTCTCATTTTCCTCATTCATCAGCTGCTCAAAATACTCTCTCCATCTTCTCAACACACTTTCCTCACTAGTCAACACATTTCCATCTGCATCCTTTATTGCTCTAACTTGCAGCACATCCTTTCCAGCTCGGTCCCTCTGCCTGGCCAATCAGTACAAATCTTTTTCTCCTTCCTTAGTGTCCAACCTCTCATACAGCTCCTCATATGCCTTTTCCTTTGCTTTCGCCACATCCCTCTTCACTTGCTGCTGCATCTCCTTGTTCTCCAACCACATCCAACCTGTTAAGTGAAGAGTGTTTGACTATGACTCCCCTGTATTTATACATCTTATTAATACATTTAAATCTATTTTAATCTATTACAACAGTACAATAAATACTGTTTTTTACCTGAAAACATGAATATAATATATTAATATTTAAAGGTACATTTGACCTTAATCACCACTTAAACACCACTATCTATCCACTATCTAAAAATTAAAGGTGTGCTAAATGCACATTCCCAGATGACAGATACAGAGGTACCTGTATTAATACATTGACCTGTAATAATACCTCCCCAATTAAATAAAAAATTAGAGTTTAGTATATTTATTTCTGAACCGACAGGTTGGATCAAGAACCAATTCTGTAGCAAGCAGCAATATATTACTTCTAATGTACTTTCCCAAATATCTGACATTTCTCTTTTCTCTCATTTCTCATCGCCACAACTGTTTTATAAGTCTTAGAGACCTCAAGAAAATGTAATCAACCTTCTTAATGGTTTACGCTGACTTACTGATACTTCGTCTTCTTCATCTTCTTTTGGCTGCTCCCATTAGGGGTTGCCACAGCAGATAATCCGTCTCCATACCACCCTGTTTTTTTACATCTGCCTCTTTTACAACCTACCTGCATGTCTTCCCTCACCACATCCATAAACCTCCTCCTTGGCCTTCCTCTTTTCCTCCTTTCTGGTGGATCCATCCTCAGCATTCTCCTACCTATATACCCCATGTCCCTCCTCTGCACATGTCCAAACCATCTCAATTGCGCTTCTCTTACTTTATCCCCAAAATGTCCTACATGCGCTGTCCCTCTAATAAACTAATTTCTGATCCTGTCCAACCTCGTCACTCCCAATGGAAAGCTCAGCATTTTCAGCTCTGCTAATCTGCTCTGCTGTCTTTTACTCAATGCCACTGTCTCTAAACCATACAACATCTCAGCATCTCCAGCACTCTCCAGGCTCTTCTCAACCTGCTCCCTACTGTCACCCAAAATCACAATATCATCCACAAACATCATAGTCAATGAAGACTTCCGTCTGACCTCGTCCATCAATCTGTTCATCACCACTGCAAACAGGAAAAGGTTTAAAACCGATTCTTGATGCAGTTCCACCTCCAACTTGAACCAGTCTGTCGTTCCTACTGCACACTTCACTGCTGTCACACTGTCCTCATACATGTCCTGCACCACCCTCACATACTTCTCTGCACACTCCTTCTCCAGTCCTCAGGCATCCTCTCACCTTCCAGAATCTGCAACCTGGTTGAAAACTCCACTGCCAGCTCTCCTAAACATCTCCATGCTTTTACTGGGTTGTCACCTGATTCAACCGACTTCCCACTATTCATCCTCTTAATTCGCTGCTCTCACTTCCTCCTTACTAATCCTATCCACTTCCTGCTTCATCATCTCCACATCATCCAACCTTCTTCTCTCTTTCATTTTTCTTATTCATCAGCTGCTCAAAATACTCCCTCCATCTTCTCATCACACTCTCCTCACTAGTCAACACATTTTCATCTCCATCCTTTATTGCCACTTGTAGCACATCCTTCCCAGCTCGGTCCCTCTGCCTGGCCAATCTGTATAAATCCTTTTCTCCTTCCTTAGTGTCCAACTTCTCATACAGCTCCTCATATGCTTTTTCTTTTGCTTTCGCCACATCCCTCTTTACCTGCTGCCGCATCTCCTTGTACTCCAACCTCTTTCCCTTATACTGTCCTGCACATCCTCATTCCACGAGATGTCACACCAAGTACCTTTCTAGCTGTCTCCCTTATCACTTCTGCAGTAGTTGCCCAATCATCCAGCACCTCTTTACCACCACTGACTTACTGATACTATGGATTATAAGTTTTATGTGACTAGAATGCATTGCACCATACATCTTTATTTATTCATCAATAATAAAACCCTTATTCCTAGTCAGGGTCAGAGTGAATCCCAAATCCTGGACCATTCCATCACAAAGACACCTTTCACACAAACATTCATACCCTCATTATCACCTAAGAGTAATTTATCTATATTTATCTAACTTTTTGCATGTTTTCAGAACGTGGGTGTAAAACTGGGAATCTGAAGGAAACACAACAAAACATGCAAAACACAACAGAAACTCTGTTCACACAGAATCACTACTCAGACCCTGGAGCTGTAAGGCAGAAACACTCACTATGCCATTTGTCAACCTGTAGCACAACACTAAACTATAGAAAATACAGTGATATTAGCTACTTAATACTTAAATATGCCGATATATTTATGGTGAATTAACTGGAATACCTGTGGACGTTAAATTCTCCTTAACAAATTTGTCTGAATGTCACCTTAATGTATGAAGCTTAGGTTTATAAATAATAATAAAATACATAATAATTCCACTTTGAACATTGTTTTAAACAGACTGGATACCATCATGGCATTTTTAACGTGAGGATATCGCATGGGAACCCATTGATCCTGCATATTGTATCCAGCTGAAACCACCAGCACCACTGTGTGGCAAAGTAAAAATCTAAAATTCAACCTGAAGCACTTATGTAAATGTAGATATTGTAAAGACTGACTATAACTGTATCAGTACCACAGTACCAATGAGTATGTGTGTATGTGAAAGTATATATTTGGTAAGTAAAAGAAAAGTAGAGCAGATAGATGATTAGCTGGACAGATGGACTTACACTTGCTGTAGGCAGCCTCTGATTTGCTGCGCATCATGGCGCGAGCTCTGTGCTGACCCGATGCAGGCTGAGCGCTGATTGAAGTTGAACTCTTTGCCTGACCCTCTGAATCTATGGTGGTCAGGTCATGCATGCTGAAACTCCGAAGGCGATCTGTTAGCACACCCTGGCCCTGTGGTAGAAATGTCACTCTTTACTTCTAGTTATGTTAAAATTTGCATTAAAATAAGTCATAGTGGCGTTTGACTCTCATCTAACATGTGAGTGATTAAAGACCTATGATTGTAACATGGATTAGATATATTTTTAACTAAACCCTACAGATCCAGAGCTGAAACAATGTCACTGTTTATACTATATCTTTATAGACTGGATGTTGTGTAAGAGAAAGAACCTGTAGTCACATTGGAAACATGGTTACTAGTTTTGAGCTTATACTGTAATATGGTAAATATATATCTCTGATAATATTGAAAAACAGATTTCTGACCTACTAATAATTAGAAATTTCCTCATCAATATGTTACTGTAATAATAATAATGTCACCTTAGAGGCAGCCATCACTGCAGCGGTAGCGGCCACATTCAGACTTTTCTTTCCAAAGTGCATTAGGGTGTCATAACTTTTGTCCTTTGCTTGGCACAGGTATTCATCAATGTCCTGGAAAATGCAAGTGCAAATAACAATGAAACTATTTACTTTCCCTCAGGGGGCAAGTAACATCAATATTACAACTGATAAATCCTCAGTATGATGCATCATTCACTGCAAGTTCTTCCTTGTGTTTCCTCATCAGCACACCAGATTTCCAAAAAAAAAAAAAAAACACCTTTGTTTCTGACTTTCCTCTGTTTCCTGTATCAGTGCATCTGCACTCTTCCTCCATGACAAATATCCTGCCTCACAAATATAGGGCAAGAGAAAACCTTCGATGTAAATATAGCATCATTTCCTATGTGTGTTCTGGGAAGAGTAAAACTAGGGAAATTTCACCTAACACACTGCAGGAAACAGTCTGCAGGCACACAGTAAATGGGTCTTCATTTCCAAAAAAAAAATAGAAAATCCAAATAATTCAGCACTAAAATTTGTTTTCTTGAAATAACCTTGTTTGCAAAAAAAAATTAAGAAAAACAACTAGGTGAAGGTCAACACATTTAGAAGCGTACCTTTTCTTTAGAGGACAGTGTCGGGTGGACAAACTTCCTATACAGCACACTGGATCCCTTTGTGTACGGTGAAAGTAACCACACCATGAAAGCAATTTTCAGCTCGTAGTAAAATGGGAGCCTTCCAAAAAGACAAAAGATGAGTCATAAGCAGGCATCATGATTTCAAACTCTTTATCATCAGGCACAATCGACAACATCCGATCAGAGGCACACCTTCAGTGGGAAATGAGCAACAAGGCACTTACCAGCACAAGAATAAATCTGTGATCACTTCGGCTGTTGTGAACAGTGCAAATATTATCCAATACATCATCCATTTTACCTGTTAAAATATATACAAAATAATTATTTTTTCTTTTCAGCAGGCACATTTTTATAAGATGGTGCTGTAGGTATGTATGTTGGCTGTGAATGCGAAATGAAATGCGCCTTTTATATTACATAATGCAGTTCATACTCACATATTCTCTCACATCTTTTGATTTGACAGCTTTATATGATGAGTATGCAGGATAAAGGGTACCAAATATGAGCCTGTCAGACACAAATAGATCAACTAGATCAGCAAAACAAGATTCAGTGTAACAAAAATACCAAATACAAGTTGTTCGCATTAAACATAGCTTAATTTTCTCCACTTTTTCCACGCAAATAGTCAACACCCATTCTATTCAAGAATTTTTCTAGAAGTGTCTGCTATGTGAATCAAAGTAAATGTCAATTTTCAAAGAGTACCTTTTAATGTAATGTATGAAGGTCTAGAATTACAGTAATCATATCGGGCTGCATTAAGAGACGGCCACACTATCTATGCAAAGAAAGTATGCAAAATTATCTTTTAGATTAAACATAGTAATTAAAGCTTCACACCTTACAGGCTGCCAGATTTCCAGTAGCTTCTAGACCTCCTATATAAATTATTTACTTTTGCATCAAAATGGATATAAACAACAGAAAATGCAGGTTGTTTGAGATAATTGCATATTTATTTGCTGTCATTTGCAATGTAGCATAAAATCAAGTGACAAAACATAAACTAACAGGTTTATCGCTCAGATATGGGCACTTATTCAAATATACAGCTAATAGCAGTGTAATAATCTTAATAAATGTTTAATAAGTAAATGCTAATGCCTGTTAAGTTGTGATTTTTGTAAAGTTGTTTAATTTTAGCCAGAATCTAAGGTTCACATAGAGTAATTGTTTTTTATAAAATAGCACTTTGATACGACTTCATTAGAAGATCTACCTATAATGCAGCATGTGCATTGCTAGTAGATACTGCATTGTGCTCTCAGTTTACTGCTCTCCATTATAAATATAAATATAGTATGTGAACATACACTTTTGAATCCACTATGTGCATTTCATTTTAAATGCAACCTGTACAACTACACTTGTAGAACTGAAATAGCAATGCATGTGGCTAGATTATTGCAAGTTTCTGTTTACATTTTTCTGGGATACGGTAAGAGCACAGCTGCTTAGGTTTTATCCCCACCAAATTTAGATGCAATGTCTTGAAGTTTATTCTCTGCAGTTTCCTAGTGGCTGGATGGAACAGTGTAGTGAAGTCTGATCAACAGCCAAACTTACTGTAACTTGTTTAATCCATTTACTTATTTAACAATTCGCTCTGTTGTTTTTTTCTAGAAAATGTGGGCATCGTTGACACCTTTAGAAAAAAACCCATGTAGTATTAATCAAATCTGTGACATTTACACCCAACAATTTTTGTTCTTTAAACAATTAATAAAAGCGGACTACCTCAGCATGCAGAGTGGTATAAGCAAGTAACGTGAAATAACAGTGAGCACAAGATGCAGTGAATTCCATATACAAAGTTATTTAGAGGTGTGGACCCGTGATGTGCGAGATCTGTGAGCAATGAGACACATGCACACTTTGCTCACAAAACAGAGATGTCCAAACTAGGGCCTGTGAGCCAAAGTGGGCCCATGGTGACATTTGATTTGGTCTGCCATGTCATATGTAAGAAGAGGGAAAAAAAAGGAAAAAATACCTTTTGGAAAAACATTTAAAAAACAAGGACAAGCTTCATGTCATTAGGGGTCACTGAAAAGCTGTATTAGGCACTGAAAGTCATTGTACTGTATTCAGTTTCTCATTGTACTATAGGTTTTACTGACCAAGAACTTTGAAAAAAAAAACTGCATTAGTTTAGGGTAATAATTTTTATATATTAATATTTAATATATTTAAAATAATATGAAATTATAAATGAGAGGAACAATCGCAACTATCATTTAAATCTAATAATTTACTGAATTTACTTAAGGCCCACTGCTCTCAATCAAGTTTAATTTTTGGCTATTTTTAGGAAACTGTTTGGGCACCTCTGGTCTAAACTAATACATAAAAAGTAATACCTACTGTAATTCCTATACTGAACATTTGACTAGCCATGAGAACTGATTACATATGTGTACTTGGTGTTTCTGCATTGTATTGTGTATTGTTTTTTTTAGTTTTTAAAATACTAATTTACTAATAAAGTATTGTACTGTTTGCAAACATGCACATTGTGTAGACGTTCTGTGTTGTCTTGTGTACTTCTGTGGTGTTTTATATAGCACCTTGTTGTTGGAGGAACAGTGTTTTCTTTGACTTGTACTACCATCTGTATAAGGTGGTAATGACAATAAAAGCCACTAGACTTATCATTATATCACTGTGTTACTGCAGTTATATTATTGTTATAGAAAAATCTTCTGAGTAAATCCCGGGACTTCAGATAGTTCTTCAATTATACCTTAAGATAAAACCCTAATGTTTCTAAATAATAAAAAAAAAAGGTTTCCAGACTATATGAGTGTAATATGACAGTGACGCTTAACACATCATGTTAAAGCTGAAGCAAAGCTGCAGCACTTCCTAATGAAATACAAAAATGTATTAATTTTTTTAATCCTACAATTGACTTTATTATTTTAGTAACATGTTGCCTGGAAGACTGTATACATTTATCTAGCAGATGTCGGGTGTGTAGTTTGCAGCCAAACGCTTCTTTACGACCCGGATTATTTTCCAAGTTTATTTTGCCTGCATGACAAGAAATAGCTCACGGCTGTGGCAAAGAAACTGAAGTGAACCGCAATGATGTACAGTAGAGCTGAATAATTGGAAACCAGAAACTCCTAGAAAACTCAGGCCAAAGCTGCACCTGTGATCAAGTAACTACATGCTACATATCTGTTCACAAGTGTTTCTCTCTCTCTCTCTCTCTCTCTCTCTCTCTCTCTCTCTCTCTCTCTCTCTCTCTCCTCACAGCTCAGTGACAGCTGCATATCTGACCTGAACAAGTGGTCGACCTACATAAAGACCGACCACCTATAAAATTTTTTTTTTTTAAATCCCTAAAAAACAAACAAACAAAAAAACACACAACAACAACAAATTACACAACGATATGTGAGTGACAACACCTTCCTGTTCCAGCACCATATTGTGTTCTGCCAAGCCAACCTGAATGCCTCAGTATGTACACTATATTTAGCACATTAGGACGCTGTAATGCAGCTCTTTAGTGTCCTGCAAAGTGTCGCCCATGCAATGTAACCGGATATTGTAATCTAAATTTAATTGACTCGCCATTTTGTCGTTTCTTTTAGTTTTGGACACATCATCGAAAAATGGCAAAAACAACCCACATTGATCTTCATGCTTTCAACACATGAATTGACTTGATATGTATTTAGTATCATGCGGGCATAATTTGCTTTTGTTTTTATGCAATAATGCAAACATCACACAACCTCGGAGCTATTTGAGACTATTAACCCCATCATCATCATCATCATCCCCCCGTCGGTTTCTTCTCCCCAACACCCCCCCCCCCTTTTATTTTTTTGTTTATTTGTTTATTTTATTATAATTGTTTTAACAGATCCTGAAATTTTTTTTTTTTTTTTTTACATGCTGATGATTGTCCTGTTGGGGAACAGATGGGCGCTGGCCTCAAAACCTCTCCAGATGATGTGCAATCCTGTTCAAATAAACCCATCCGTCCAGAGGGACACGCTGTCCACACCGCCTTTTGTTTGGCCCTTATATTTGTCTCTGGGTATGACACTGAACAAATCAAAATACAGGGCTTTCGGGACAACATTGTCAATGTCCTATATTAAATCCTAATGCAAAACCCCTTAAAGGAGAAAGTCCTCGGTCGCCAAAACACCGCGTCACGACCTGCATATGATTCCAGTTCTATTCTGCCTAGAATAAAGCAGGACACAGAAACACCAGGGTCCTGAACACCACACAATTGACAATACTGAGATCAACAACTAGATGCAAGATTTGGGCATGAAAATAAAATCCACTTTACAGGAATAGAATAAAAACACTTACACCACAAGCCTGGAAATAATCCACGAGACCATTGCGCTAGGAGAGCCTGTATTCAGCAGGGAGGAGTTTCCTTCGCGTCTGCTGGCGGTGACCGTTTGACAAGCGGGCCACTTGTGCGCATGCGCACGGCGCTATGGATCTGTCCGAACCCCGCACACTACCGTACTACACAGGACCTCACAACACCAAAGCTTTTCATTACAACACTCACCAACACGCATTTTTAATACCTGTATCATATAGTATCCATTGCATGGTAGTCATATTCACATAACGTAACTGGATAAATGAATATTTCATAGTTAATGTGTAGAGCAGAGATATAATATACTATTTTTTATATACTAATTAGTACCGTAGTATAGGGCTCAATACTTAATTCTAAAAGTGTGCGCTGTATGGAAGGCAAAAAGGGCCACAACACTTTACCATTGCTGAGAAGGTAAACACCACGTGACTCACCAACCTCTACATAACAGTTTTATGGGTATCCCTAAAATTTGGTATTTGGAGTTCATATGAGATGCTGCACCATACAAAATGCAGATCTCATATTGAAATCCATTAAACAAACAATGAAACAATTTTGAACACTAGCTGTAAGTTTAATAAACACAAATAAACTCCTGAGTCATGGTTAAAGCCAACACCCTCCTATTCAAACATAACATTACAATAATTGAAACGAGTCCAAGCTATCAGTAAAATAAACATTTTGCGTTGAATAAGGTTCAGTACATGAATATATATTTGTGCTATTACACATACAAGCACACACTTGTGAAAAAAAAAAAAAAAAGGTCAAACCAATTCTTAGAGAATATTGCAAACCAGCTCTTTACAGTCAACATGATGGCTATAGTGAGCTCAAAATCTGAACCAGTCAATAACTTGTAATGCATCATGAGTTGCATTATAGCAAAATCAAGCAATTAAGATTCAAGTTAACAAACATTAATTTCACAATAAAATTCAAACAATACACACACTTCTTTCCACTCCATTTCTTTTTTTTTTTTTTTTTTTACAATAAGATCTGTTGTGTAGGACTTGATGTTGATATCCCTTGATACATACTTGAGGCACCGATGAGACTCTGTGGGATGGTCTATTCAGTGGTGGCACCCTTTGCCACACTACTCCTCAGTCCTTTCTTCTCCTGAGGTGGCTCCTTCTCAACTCATTATACTGAGGCACCGCTAAGACTCTATGGAAAGGTCCACTGAGTGATGGCACCCTTTGGGTTGTCAAGTGGGCGCCCTCCTTCCTGGGTGTTTCGCTGATAGGCCCACGACACCTCCAGAGGGTTCAGCAGTGAATCCCAGCGTCCCAGGTTCACTCCCTAGATGCCATCAAGACCCAGGCGGAGTCTTTTCTCTTCACCCACAGCCACTGGCTTCCCTTTTCCACGGCTGCAGGGAGGTCTTTGACCACCTGCTGGTGGGCCTTTCCTCGTACTCCCATCTCCCTGAGTAGCCTGGATGTTGTGGTGGCTACAAACCCTCTGCAACCTACTTCCACTGGGCGTACCTTTACATTCCAGCCTTGTTGTTGTGCATCGGCTGCAAGTTCAGCGTACCTCAGCCATTTCCGTTCATAGGCCTCCTCCACTGCACCCTCCCAGGGAACGGTAAGCTCGATGATGTAGACAAGTT
This sequence comes from Silurus aristotelis, assembly GCF_946808225.1. Taxonomy (NCBI): domain Eukaryota; kingdom Metazoa; phylum Chordata; class Actinopteri; order Siluriformes; family Siluridae; genus Silurus; species Silurus aristotelis. The sequence goes on from NC_139579.1 coordinate 18,304,015, forward strand.
TGAGCGAGGCTGACCACAGAACAAGGTCTGGTCGCAGGTTGGTGGCTGCAATTTCAGCTGGGAAGCATAGTTTCTTATTTAAGTCTGCCAGCAGCTTCCAGTCCCGTGCTCTACCCAGCTGACCATAGTCTGATCTTATGGTGGTGAGGTTGGCTTGACCCTCACCCTCCCGAACAAATGGTGTTGGCTGCCACTGGGATGATGGGGGAGGAAGGGCATTCACATTTGTCTGTCTATTTTCCAACACTGCAGCAAGACACTTCAGCACCTGGTTGTGCCATAATAATAATAATAATAATAATAAATGGATAGATTTGCGAATAAAATACAAACAGACCTCCAGTTTGCTCATAAGTTTATTCTTATACAGCCCTGTTTACAAAACACATTTCTGTGTGCATTCTCCAGATATATAAATTTTTTTATAAGACTGAAATGAGGCTAACTGCTTTCTATGAAAATTGAAGCACTAATAATTAGTGAATGAATCTGAATTTGTATAAAAGATTTGCAGTCAGCTATAAGAAGATATATTTTGCTATATGCATCATAAATTGATGACATACCCTAATTTAAGACAAGGAACAAACATTTTGAAAGGCAGAATACTTAAACACAAATAGACAGCAGTAAGAGATAGGAGTCTCATGCTATAGGCTGACAATTTGACATATTTTTAATAGGGAGAGTTCTAAGAGATCCCACAGAATAGTATGCGCAGAAAAAGCCCCATATCTCTGATGCTGTATTTTAAATGAAGACCTAACGATCTCTGCTACACAAGGTCACATCACAAAAACATAGTAGTGTATTGAAGTGAACGTGACTTGTGATTTAACAAAGTGGTAACCCATTAAATTCCACATTAATGAATTTAAGGAAATCAAACAAAATTTCATTTTTGAGTTTGTCTCCCCCCCCCCCAAAAAAAAAAAAAGTTTGGCTATAAAGATTTATTTCAAGCATGGTGAAATAATTTAAACCAACATTGAGGAAAAGGAAGACGTTACAGTTACTGATAGTGTTTTTTCTAATAAACTCAAGTATTTTCAATGCACAGCAGTTCTTTTGTGAAACCATACTAGTCTAGAACATTTAGAAAACGTCTCAGACTTCTGGAATTCTTTTAACAACAATAATTTACGAGTGCAAACGTTCTCAACATTGGCTGGGGTTCAGCGTCTCTTTGTGAAAGCTGCACAGTTACCATAACAAGTCAGAACAAAGCATGGTTTTCATCAACCCAGCCTGCAGCCAGATCACAGAACCCTTTACATAACCAGGAGGAATTGACTTAATATCAAATTCAAATAAACACACTCAATATTTATATATTTTATACATAACTTACATACAAAAATGGCTTTTTTCTTTTTTTTAAGTTTTCTTAATTCAGTAAAACCACATTTCTTTTGACTGAACGGTTACACAGGGAAGAAGCATTCGCTTAGACACCAAATAAGGTTTGAGAGAGTACAGTGAAGATAAAGACAGGAGGATAGAGACCAACAAGATGACTGCAGTGTACAACCAATCCTTTGTCATGTTACACAGATCCAGGTGTTCACAGCATGGACTAACTTAACTCACTGTTTAAAGCAGAAATGACCGATATCTTATTTAAATAATGTTTTTTTTTTTTTTTTAATGAACAGACCGAAATGATCTACAAGCAGCCAAGAAAAAACCGCATGGAAAGGTTTCTAACTGCTGTTCATTTAAACCTTGCTGTTTAATTGTATAGACAAAGGAAGTTCTGGTGTATTTGCATTTCTTTTGGTCTCGTGTTGTGTGTAAAACTATTATACAGCCTGCCGATACCAATTCAGTCCTTATAAAGACATATAGAAGAAACAAGACATTCGAAGAATAAATTCGCTGTAATTGGGAGGAGACTTCTATCTATGCCTACAGAAGCTTAGTCAAAATAGCTTTAACATTTTAGCTCCTCAGTGCCGCTAGCCTGGACTGCATTTCCTCAATATCTTCCTCTTCGTCTTCTGAGGCTGCGGTAGCCCCGACTGGCTCTGGCTCAGGAAGAGCGTCTGTGACTTTGCTGGGAGCTTTTCCAAGAGCGCCTATTAGTACAAAATAAAAAAAAAACTTTATGCATCAGATATTGATGGATCACACGGCTTTTTATATGAAAGCACACTTTACTGTAGATCATGGTGGCTTATTAACATTACATACACACCAGAAACATGAGTACCTGAATTAAAACTTGTGTTATATTAAAACGAAACCATCTTTTATTAAATTTGATCATTTATATGATAACTTGTATAACAAATATACACTAATGTAATAATTATATAAACAATCATTTTATAGAAAAGAAAAAAAAAAAAAAAAAAAGCATAGTTTGCGTTTAAAAATCTGATTCTGCTTTTAGAATAAAACAGTCTATTAGACTGCAGGACCACTATAAAACTTGCCATTTAAAAGCACTATAACAATACAAGAACAAGTCTTACCAACTCTTTTAAGGTGGTATAAGAGATAAAAACAGAGCATTATATAAAAGCACAGCACCGTGAGTCTTAAATTAAATGAAAGGAGCAGAATGGATTATGGACAGTTTTGAGGAATTTTATAGCAGAGTGAAATCAAGGGCTGTTTCTGATAAACAGGGTTTTACAGGTTTAAACTCATCCATCACAGCATTAAGAACTTATTTTCAGCCCCAAAAAATTCTAACTGACTGACAGCAAAGCTCATCTGCATGTTATTGAGAGTGTGCAGAACAGCAAATAGCTTTGTGTGCACTTAATTCACAACAACTCATGCTACTGTCATGTTACCAAGCACCTTCACCGACACGGTTCTGCAGGTTTGCATGATACTGGTTGCATGATGCTTAAATGATTAGTACATTTGCCACTGGTAGCGTTTCATTGTCTAGCTTTGGAAGCACCCATGATCAAAAGTCAAGTCATGTCAAGTCACTACATAAGCTACATAACAAAAATCACAGAGCTAAGGACTAGTAAGTGTCCTCGCCACAAAAGCACTTAACAAAAGCTAAACTTCACATTAAATATTGTACCAAAATGAAGTTGCAGTGGCAAAATAAACACAGAGAAAAAACTGTGTGTAAAATTAAGCTCCTTACCGGCTGTGATCTCAAACAGGATCCTATCGACTTCCGCCTCTGCTGCTTCCTCCATTTCATCCTCATCTTCCATGCCCTCAAACGTGTCCTCCAGCATCTCCTCTATAATACCCGCCTACACAACATACACAAACGCAATGATGAAATCACATAAAACTCCTAATATCATGAAGGCAGTGTGTTCAAGTTATGTTTATCTTTCTATAGGCCCTAGAAGTGAAGTGATAGTCCTGTGGGTGTCAGTATAACGTTGCATCTGCTTATGGCTACACATTTTAAAAAAAACTGAAGGCAAAGTTAAAAATAAATAAAATGAATAAATAAAAAATAAAAATCCTACAGCAGCGTATAGAATGTGCCGTTATCAGTATCCGACTATCATATAACATTAAAGACACATATACTGGTAAAATGTGTTTTGTGTGTCAAAACATACTCAAAATGTGTGTGTGTGTGTGTGAACCACATAATAAGATTCTGTTTCTAAGGAGTTACATTAAGGTGTAATAATATTTTCCTAGAAGTTTTTACTATGAACCTTGTTGTTGTAAAGTGATGTTGTATGTATTATGAATTATAGGATTACAAAAATTTAAGAAGAAAATAATTAAGCTCATCATGTGGTTGGAAAAAACCCCAGACTTTAACTAGGCTATGGAAATGTAGGCTATTAAAAAATTTTTTTTTATAAAAACAAGCACAAACACACTCAAAAACACACTTTTCAACACATTTCTGGTGAATTTCAGACCTTCATCATCTCCTTTGAGAGTTCCCTCATGGTAGCCTGGATCTCAGGGATTTTTACCAGGTTCTGCATGGCCTTCATGACCTCTGTGCTCTTCTGCAATGCGCCGGCCATTCTTAACACAGCTGTCAGAACATACACCAAAATAAATATGTATCTATGATCAGTAAAAGGGTTTGGTATTCTGAATGTAGTGTAAGCAAGATGTAAGCCCTACTCACATAACTGATTCTTCATACTAAGTAGCACAGAGTTCATTTGGGCTTTGGAGGCATAAAGTTTGTTGACTGCCTTCTTTGAATGAATCATCTCTTTGGCAAGAATGATGCACACGTCCTTTTGTCCCTTTTTTGCTGCATCTTTGATGGATCGTTTCACTTTCTCCTCCTCCCGCTGAATATCTACGAAATTATAAAAAAAACTCACATCGAGCACACAGAAACTCCTTATTTTAAGCGACACCGTAACATCATACTATTACGCATAAGAAATAAAGACAAAAATTTAGATATTGTTTTACGATCTTTGGGACTTCTATGGGACAAAGCTCACCTCGGATTTGTCTGTCAATCACCCTTATTTCCTTCCGGATTTTCAGGGACCATTCATTAATCTGTAAAGAGAAGCAGGAATGATTATTTCTCAAACCAAGATAGATAGACAGCTCACTGTATTCCAGATGTCACCATATGTAGCATTATAACATGCCACTTAAAACTTGTATTGTACTGCACATTAAAAGTAAAAAAAAAAGAAAAATCCTGCATGTGGCACCTGTCAGTCAATAAGTCACGTGTAGAGATTAAAACAACAACAAGCATATGAAGTGATATCATTAATCACCCACAGTATATGTGATAAATAATGCGTTATGGTCATTCAACTACATAAAGTTAGCTAGGAACGTTAGCAAGCGAATCCTCCAGCCGTCTTATCTAACACTCCTTACTGATCTGTGGATTCCATCAAACAGCTTTCTGAACACCACAGTTAATCTCCTACCAGGTCTTTGGGCGGTTTCTCAGGTGTTTTTCCGAAAAGCCCCATTCTAAAAGTCTAGCTGGTTAGAGAGCTAAAGAGGATCAAAACAACACATTACAACTCTTCTTCCCCATTCCAAACTAACGACGTCGTCCGCATGACGTCACTTCCGCTGCACGTTTCCCAATTTGTCGTGCAGAATAAAAGCGTGCTGTCATGGCGCAGAGGGAGTGAGAGTTAAAAAATACTGTGTAGAGTTTAGCACACTTCCTTACGGAACACATCCAAGTCTACTCATTATGTCAGAGGTTCTCAAAGTGTGGGACACATGACAGGCGGGGTGCAATGAACGGCAACATTTATTAATCTTCATTCATAATTTTCCCTATTAAAAATAAAGTTCATACACTCAAAGTAAACATCAAACAATGAGGTCATTAATGCAATGCTTTAGTGTACAGAACACAACTACATTTCATTTTTTTATCTCAGATTTTTTTAAATAAAAAATATAGCAGATCACAAAAACCTTTATAGTTAGGAAAGGGGGGTTCCAATCATTTTCTATCCGATACCAAGATACTTTTAAGACAAATATCGTCAATATCGATACCGACACTTTTATGAAGTATGTTAAAAAAATGTTTTAATAAAGATCTCACTGTTAAAAAAATGTCCAGTTGAAATATTTGTACTTGTGCAGTGTAATATTCTGTCCCACATGAAATACTGTAATATCCTCATATCTGAAACAATCTGTATGGTATAAAGTAAAGCTCTCTAAAATCATTTAGCTAAAGAACTCTGCCTCAAGCCAGAAGACGGGGTCGTGTCTGTGTTACCACCTCTGCTCTGATCTGCTGTACTCCGTCATGCTCTATAGCAGGGGTCACCAACCTTTTTGAAACTGAGAGCTACTTCTTGTGTACCGATTAATGTGAAGGGCTACCAGTTTGATACACACTTCTGAAATAACAAATTTGCTCAATTTACCTTTAACTATATGTTATTATTAATAATTAATGATATTCATCTATATCTAGTCATCTATATTTAAATATGGTCCTTCTCAAATTCACACCAATGCAAGTGTGATTTAAAAAAGATTAGCAACAAAAAAGATTAGATGCAGCTCACTGGTAAGTGGCGCTATGGTGAGCTATTTCTGGAAAAGGCCCACGGGCACCATGTTGGTGACCCCATGCTCAATAGCAGGGGTCACCAACCTTTTTCAAACTGAGAGCTACTTTTTGGGTACAGATTAATGTGAAGGGCTACCAGTTTAATACACACAGTTTTCAGTTTGATCTGAAATAACATTTGCTCAATTTACCTGTTATTATATGTTATTATTAATAATCAATGATATTCATCTATGTGAAGACACGGATCATGTTAATGATTTCTCATAATAATTATCAACAATGATTTAACAAAGTAGGAAACAGCTACTTTTTAGAAAAGGCTCGCAGGCTACTCATGTGGTCCTTGCGGGCTACCTGGTGCCGGTGGGCACCATGTTGGTGACCCCTGCTATAGAGGGTTAGGGTTATGTTTTACTTTTACATGCTTTGTCATATTTGTGGTATTGCCACAGTGGCGTATTGTTTCTTGGCATGTAGCTGCATCATTGTTAACTGGTTCAGGATTATGCTTCTTTTGCTTTTACTGAATGAGCAAACACTGTTTTGGGGTATTAAAAACAATATGTATATACTATATGCTTATTAATATTGGATGATCCGCTGTGGCGCCCCCTAGTGTGATAAGCCGAAATAATAATAATAATAATAATAATAATAATAATAATAATAATAAAATATGCTTATTAATACAGTGTTATTAAAATATTCTAAACTCCAGTGGGATCAAAACGTATTTGAAAAACTCCAGTTTTAAAGCACAGAGCGGCCAAAACAAAATTACTACTTTTTAAGTTTAGCTAAAACAGAACAGTGAGAATATTTATAAAAGCTTTTACAATAGATAATAAGGTGGAATTACCGGAGCCCTTAAATCAGACATTGAGGCGACCACATTTCACTCACAACATTAAACGTTACCTGGAGAAACGTTACCTGACGTGTATTATTTTTTGTCTGAGACCGAGTGAGTACCCATGAGAGAAGCTGTGAAGACATATCGTAGTCTGAACGCCTACAACTACTTTAGAGGAAAAGTCGGAAACATTTAGGCATATACACTGTGGATGATGTTGATCTTGTGTTTGGTGATGGTTGGAGCAGACGTCAGAAACGTCAACTGTTTAGTTTGTTTCTATGGTAACTGGGGAGTTATTAGTACGAATTGCAGTTTGATTTATTACATGTTTCAGTGTTATTATTTTTTTGTAGCTGTATGGTCAGTTCTAAGTTTACAACAATCAATAATGTTTGACTGGTATTGAATGTACTAAAATGTATAAATAAAATATTATTTTAGAGATGTATAAATATCTGAGGTTATAGACTCTATAGTCTCTAGGGTACAGACTCACCCAAACACCTGTTACACCAGATTCTGTGACCATCGTATGTTGTGAACCTAGGTGGCGCTGTTGCAGAAATGCAGCTTAAAATAGATCATCTGGAGAAGATTTTTTTATTTATTTATTATGTTAACATTGTGTATGAAAGTGTGTGTGTGTCTTATATATATAGATATATTAATTAACAACAATAAGATTATTGTTATTCCAAATAGAGGAATTTGGAAAACATTTGAATTATTGTTATTCGGTAATAAAGTGCTAAAATACTGGAATTCGTTATGAATTGATTGGAACCCTGTGAATTGAGTTTAATGTTCTCCATATTCATTCTGGTGATACACAACTCTTTCTCTCATGTATTCTGACAAGTGAACTGTAACAGACTTACCGCAGGGTCATCATATCTGAAAAGGCACTAATACAGGTTATCAAATCTGTTACCTTCCTCTATTTCTGTCACGGATAGACCAATAGTCGGAAACGAGGGAAAGGTTCAACACTTTATTTGTCCGCATATACAAGGCAGACGCTTGAGGATAAGTATGAACCGGAGAGCGGGTATAATCCGTAATGCGGATAGGATCCGTAAAACGGGTATAATCCGGAATGCGGGTAGGATCCGTACTGCGGGTAGGATTCGTAATGCGGGTAGTCCAGGGATGATCGCCAATGTGAACCATTAAAGGCAATGGAAGTACGGGGAATACTACTGGTAGGAAGTCCGGTAGATCTCTCATGGCAACTAATAGATCCGACAGTGAATGAGATGAAATCGGGACCTTATTAAGGGGAAAGGTAATGGGGAACAGGTGTAGGTGATTTAGAGCAGGAAGAGGCTGAGTGAGATTTAGTGCCTTGGATGTAGGCGTGGCTGGTGGTTCCCTGACATTGACCCTCCGCCCCCCTCCAAACCCACCTTCTTTGGTTTGAGAAAAGATTTAAGGCGTCGCGACGCCCTCTGCGGCGGTCTTAGGCTTACCGATGCCCTCGGCGTAGGTCTGTGGCGGAGCGGTGCCCTCCACGGAGGTCTGCGCGACGATGCCCTCGGCTGGACTCTGGAGCGCGACGGGGCCCTTGGCGAGTGTCCGAGGCGTGACTGCAACCTCAGCAAGATTTTAAAGCGCGGGGGCGGAGCGGCCAATTTCACACGCAATTACTTTTATGTTCTTCATATCCACTCTGGTGATGTCTAACCCTCTCTGTATTATATCCTGAAAAATATTTGGGTTTCATGTCAACAGGAATGTTAACACTCACAACTATATTTTAATTATCTTCTAAACACTGATAAATCAGTTATAAATTTTCCATATTAGTATGCAGAGGAACTACTGGCAGAGGAGCCTCTGACATTTCCTAACAACACTGCAGAAGTAAATCAGTATCGAAGACAGATTGCAATGACCCTGCTAAATGAGACTGGTACTTTTGTTCAATTTTATGGTTTTAACTTATGTAATACATTATTCAAATGATTAACACATGCATGCAATTATTGACAAGTTTTATTGTTTTTAATCTTGACCAGATGACCTTACTGAGCTGTGCCACCATTGTGGGGAGAAGAGCAATGGGCAAAGAAAGACAGTGAGGAAAAAACATGAACAACCGTTATCATCTACTTGGGTAAAATGCTGTTAAAATAAGGCAGTTAATGACAGTGTTGTGATCATTCTGAATCCCTTTACATGGCATCTGTCTTAAAATAATATATGTGGATCCCAGCTCAGATTTTTCAGATATTCACCTTAAAATGTTTCCTTTGTTGTTACAGATTCAGTGTGACGTGAGTGTGTGTGTGACCATTTGTTTCATATGCAGTGTGTTCAGGAGCCCGATCCTATCAAGTCCTACAGCTGTGTGGCGTGCACATTTTAAGATTCTTTTCCGTTTCCCTGTTATTATTATTGTTAAATTATTTTAGTATTAAAGTTAGCAATAAAACAAATTAGTTGTATTTTTAATTTTTATGATAACCATAATTATTTAGCACAAATTAGAAATATAAAAAACTGTCATTGATTCATTACATGTATATTACACTATACAGTATTAAATGGGATTTATGTTTTACATTTGTGGTTACATTCATGAGACACATGAGGACACTTAGTAGGATTTAAATAATCAGACTGGTGTGTTAGACATTATCAACCACATAACAGTATGGTCATTATTTTAATGGCTTTGTGGAGAGCATTAAAGTCATTGCGTGTGAAATAGAGGGAGGGAACGGATATTGATAACCTGCGATAATGTCTTATCAAATTTGGTGAACCTGCTGTAAGTTTGTTTCTATTAACTTATTTTTCTTCTTCTTCTTTCGGCTTCTCCCATTAGGAGTTTGCCACAGCAAATCTGTTTCCATACCCCCTTGTCCTCTACATCTGCCATGTCTTTCCTCACTACATCTATAAACCTCCTTCTTGGTCTTCCTCTTTTTCCTCCTTCCTGGTGGCTCCATACTCAGCATTTTCCTACGGATATACCCCATGTCCCTCCTCTGCACATGTACAAACCATCTCAATCTCGCCTCTCTCACCTTGTCTCCAAAGCATCCTACATGCGCTGTCCCACTAATACACTAATTTCCAATCCTGTCCATCCTCGTCACTCCCAACGAAAACCTCAACATCTTCAGCTCTGCTACCTCCAGCTCCACCTCCTGTCTTTTATTTAACGCCACTGTCTCTAAACCATACAACATAGCATGTTTTACCACAGTCCTATAAACTTTCCCTTTCACTCTTGCAGATACTTTTTTATCACAAATCACTCCTGCTACTCTTCTCCACCCATTCCACCCTGCCCAATTTCCACTGGTACCCTGTTGACAAAAAATACCTGTGGCGGTTGTTGGTAACCGATCCGGTATGAATTTCTGATTCGTGAGCCGCATATTTGATTTGGCACGTTTTACGCTGGATGCCCTTCCTAACACAACCCTCCCCATTTATCCGTGTTTGGGACCGGCACTAATAGTGCACTGGATTGTGCAACCCTTCTGGCTGGGTCTGGAACTTCTCTAGATAATCTGTTTTAAGCTACATTTAAGCAACAGCACCCTCTAGGGTCACAACATACGATAGTCACCGAATCTGGTGTGAAGCCACTCTCGAAGGAGAGAGTTGCGCTTATCGCGGTTCTGCCCCCGCTCTCGCTGAGGCGGAGCGGTGCGGCAGTTCCTGGGGCTCGCAAATGGACCTTGCAAGAGAGTTTCGAGACGGGCTTGTCCCTTTCTCCAACGTCATCTGCTTGGTCCAGCACTTGCTCTCAGGCTCGGAAGCACGCCGTTCTGCGTTTTTTTTTCCCCCTGCGACAAGAGCATTAGCTCCATCCCTCTCTTATTTTTTTAAATGGGTTTATTGGGAGAGTTGGAGCATGTCATCCATCGCTTTGGAGCTAGGCTTGAGGCGCTATGGAGTTGGTGGCGGAGCTAGATCGGGTTTCCGAGGGATCTGACTGCGTGCATTCTGTGCGCTTTTGGCGCAGATTCTCTGCACACATTGCGCCATGCTCATTGTGCCGCGCACATTCTGCTCGCATTACTATGCAATCGCTCAACTCCTGGAGAGCACTCCTCTCCACCCCTTGAGCCGTTTTAGGGCGCTGTCCGTCTTCATGAGATTCTTCCCACCCTGGTGGGAAGCCAGCAGTTTTTGGTCATAGAACAGGAAATAAACACTCTCCTGAGGAAGAAGGCCATCGAGGATGTTCCCTCCATCAGAACGAGAGTCCGGGTTTTACAGCCGGTACTTCATAGTTCCCCAAAAAAGACGGAGAGTTGCGTTCTATCTTAGATCTATGTCAGCTGAACAGTTCTCTCATGAAACTCAGGTTCAAGATGCTGACCCTAAAGCAGGTCGTGCTTCAAATCAGATCCAAGGACTGGTTTGTCACAGTAGATCTAAAGGATGTGTACTTTAATGTATGCATCCTACCTTCTCACAGGAAGTTCCTGAGGTTCGCTTTCGGGTCTGAAGCTTACCAATACCGGGTTCTTCCGTTAGGCCTTGCCCTTTCACCCCGTACCTTTTCAAAATGTGTGGATGCGGCTCTGGTTCCCCTGAGGTCTCAGGGCATCTGCATCCTCAACTACATCGACGATTGGTTTATCCTAGCTCAATCAGAGCAGTTGGCAGTCCGGCATCAAGATGTCGTTCTCGCCCACATGAAGGCGTTGGGGTTTCGGCTGAACACGGGGAAGAGTGTGCTTTCTCCATTACAGAGAACCACCTATCTTTGTGTCATATGGGATATTAACTACTTTGCGTGCACAGCTTTCCCCTGCCCGCATTGTGGCCATCCTTACAGCCTTTAGGAAGGTCAGAGAAGGACAGCCTCTCACTGTCAAGCAGGTCCAGAAAATGCTAGGGCTTATGGCAGCTGCGTTCAGTGTAATTCCACTTGGCCTGCTGTACATGAGACCCGTTCAGTGGTGGCTCAGGACCAGTGGGTTCTCACGGAGGGGCAACCCCCTCTGCACCATCAAGGTCATGCGGCAATGCCTACGCGCCTTAGATGTTTGGAAACATCCCTGGTTCCTATCTCTAGGCTCCGTGCTGGGAGTCCCCGGTCGTCGCTCAACACCAACGATGAATGCATCCATCACGGGGTGGGGAGCGATCATGATTGGTCGCTCCGCCCAAGGTCTGTTCGAAGGGCCCCATCTATGCTGGCACATCAACTGCCTAGAGATGCTGGCCTTGCTTTTAGCACTGAACCATTTCCTCTCACACATCAGAGGTCACCATGTGTTGTTCCGTACTGACAATACTGCGGTGGTCTCCTACATCAACCATTAAGGTTTTTAATTAAAAAAAATTTCCGGCTCTGTCCCGTGCATGCACTAGACACCTAAGTCCTTGGAGACAGACTGATCAGTTGCTCGTCTGCTACGGCCCTCCCAAGACAGGCCTTACTGGTAATAAGCAGACTCTGAGCAGGTGGATTGTTGATGCCATCACATCATCTTATGAGTCCTCTGGTCTCCCCGCTCCCTTCGGGTTAAGAGCTGCCTCAAAAATCTTGGTCCTCTGGAATTCCTCTCCAAGACATATGTAACGCTGCAGGTTGGTCGACCCAGCGTCTCGTTCCCTCGGGAACTAGCACCAATCTTTTTCTTTTTCTTTTTCTTTCTTTTTATTTTCTTTAAGCATTCACACTATGGGTGAAATTCCCAGGAGTCCTGCCAATTAAGGAAATTCTCTTACCTGTCTGTAACCAATAATCAACTGTGATTAACATCTGATGATCTTGACCTTAATATCGATTTTATGCATTGTGATATTGCCACATGATTGGTAATTTCATAAATGTCCAGGTGTTCATGTTCTTTAAAACGGCTCAGAACAACTTTGCTACTTTGCATTATTATTATTATTATTATTATTATTATTATTATTTTTATTATTATTATTATTATGCAGGGCAGTGGTGGTTCAGTGGTTAAGGCTCTGGGTTTCTGATCTGTTAATTTTGGTGGTTCATGCCCTAGCACCGCCAAACGGGCCCTTGAGAAAGCCCCAAGGGTGCTGTATTATGACTGACCCCAGCTTCCTAATATGCTTTGATATGCCAGGAAAGAATTTCACCACAATTAAATGTATAATATTTATTGAGATATTTATGTAAACCAATAACAAAAAAGCATATATTGTGTATTATAATGACGAGGATGATGTTGGATGGCCCAGTGACACTTACAGCGTCTCTCATTGGTCACTCAGCTACCCCGGTGAGTTCTGATGACGTAGGTCGCTGGCCTGTCTTGCGAGGCTTCTAGATTTTTCCTCCTTATCTCGCCCATTGCACCAATCGGGCTGCTGCATTGCGTCCGCCATCCAATCAGAACGCACCGGGGGCGGTGCTTCATCCTATTCCTGTGCGCAGTGTTCGCGGTCCTGGGCATCAGTTGCAGCCTGGCCGATAGAATGCAGTAGTGGTGTGCTGGTTTGGGATTAACGCTTGGATCTAGCTTAGCTTTACCTGAACAGCTAGCGACTCTTACCTTGAATATTCATTTATATATATTTATAAATACGCACCGTAGATTAAGGCACGTAGTTTAGTTCAACTGTGGTAGGCTATTCTCGACTAAATTATATATATTGTAAAATTATAAGTGAGGAGACGAATTAAAGCTTGAATATGTCCGTAGTAGGTTTTGATGTAGGTTTTCAGAACTGTTACATCGCCGTTGCCCGGAGCGGCGGCATTGAAACCATTGCAAATGAATACAGTGACAGATGCACTCCGTAAGTACACGACTGCAGAACGATGCTGTAGTTTGTTACGCAGTGTTTTCTGATGGTCATGCGCCCAAATACACGGGCTTTCTGTTTGTCACTAGTCTACTGCTTGATACAGGTCACACCGGAGTGTATTTTCTATGCTAGAGCTAACTGGAATTGAATTGGAAACGAGATGAAATGTCTCCTTCACTGTAACCGAGCACAAGTGCAATGGGCCACCGCTACGCCCTGCCTGAGGTTAAACCTGAGCTAGCAAGAGGGTTTTTTAAAGCCCATTATTACATATGATTCATTATTCATTTTTATATTAAATTGCTTGTATTATTAAATGGTATTTAGGACAAAGCAGTCTATGTGCACACTCCATGTCTGGGGAAAGTGGTCTACTTTTGCATTGTTTAAGTGTACAGAACTAATTCTCATGTATTCAACAAGCTCCTGATAAAATATTAATTGTGTGGTTACCATTACCGCACTCGCAAAACACTACATTTGTGAAAAGCAGGTTAAAGGTGCTCTCTCTCAGGTCCTGACTTGTTGTCCTCAGAGGTTTTGTTGATCCTGACTATGCAGCGTCTCTTGGGTATTGGACGTCGATGATTGCAATGTCAATAATGTAAAAAAAAATCGTTTAATTTTTTTTTTTCTCCACAGGGCTTGTATTTCTTTGGCGTCTAAAAACAGAACCGTCGGAAATGCCGCAAAGAGTCAGGTAGAGAGGAATGACATGTTCCAGAATAAACCAGCCAAAATCTGGGAATTGCGACGTATTGAACATAATGCATTTCTTTTGACAGATGATAACAAACTTTAAGAACACTGTACATGGCTTTAAGAAGTTTCATGGTCGAGCGTTTGACGATCACTTTGTTAAAAGCGAAAAATCCAAGTTGCCTTACAGTCTTCACAAGCTTGCTAATGGCAGCACTGGAATAAAGGTAAGGTTTACATGTTCCACATCGGCTGCGCTTTGTCATTACTGCAAAGCTGAAACAGAAATGCAGAGAGTGCACTCATCTTTTTTTAGTGTTGGTGTATTTGTATTCAGTAAATATACAGTTGTCTGAATGGAGAAACCATGTGTGAAAATCTAAGTACACACTGCTTCCATAGGAATTTAGAAGCTAAGTAGGAGCCAGGCGCTGCTAATCAATTACCTTTGAATAACTGATGATCAGCAAGTGTGATCACCTCTATAAAAGATCAAGTTTTAGCAGTTTTGTAAAATAAATAATGACGCTGTAATATGCCGTGTGCTGTTGATCATCGTAGGCTGTATTTACTTTATTTTAAGACCTCTAAAGGGCCAGATAATTATAGAATTCACTTTCCTTTTCACATGACTATTGATTGTGTCTATATACATTTATGGTGTATCACTTCTGTATCAAGGTAGTAAAAAGGGTAAATGCCATTTTTTATAGGTCCGTTACTTGGATGAGGATAAGGTGTTCACCATTGAGCAGGTGACAGCTATGTTGCTCACTAAGCTAAAAGAGACTTCTGAGAGTGCACTAAAGAAACCAGTGGTGGACTGTGTGATTTCTGTAAGTGATATCAGATTTTTTCTCTCAGAGAAAACTGTCCATAATTTGTACAAAATTCTTTTAAAAGTTTTTGCTTAAAAATCTTTTTTTTTATGCAGGTACCTAGTTTCTTTACAGATGCAGAACGAAGATCAGTGATTGATGCCTCTCAGATTGCTGGCCTCAACTGCTTGAGACTGATCAATGACACAACAGCAGGTCTGTTGTGCAAGAAATGCATTTCAGTTTCGTCAGAGACTGACCTTAACAGAATGCATCCTAATGGCCAATGTACAAAATAATGTCAGCTACATATAAAACATGTTGCCAGATTTGGAAAAAAGGCATAATCTCTATTATGGCATTAATTCAATTCAATTCAGTTTTATTTGTATAGCGATTTTAACAATAGACATGATCCCAAAGCAGCTTTACAGAGATAAAAAGATTATAAAGTTGAAATGTATAAGTTTAATGCTTATAAGTTTGTTCCTTGTAGGTTTATCCCTAATGAGTCAGTGGTAACATTAGTAAGGGAAAACTCCTTGAGATACTAAGAGGATGAAACCTTGAGAGGAACCAGTCTCAAAAGGGAACCCCTTCTTATCCGGCGTCGCACTTAATGTCTATTGATTATAGATTTATTATTGTTAAGGTTTGCTGATCAGAACAACTGATGAAGGCCTGAATGCCAAACTGTTCATGTAAACTGCAGTCCTAAGCTATTGTAGCAAACTGTTTATATGAATTGTATTTCAAGTCTATTTTCATAGTTCTTGAGTTGCTTATAAACAGGGCGCAAGTAGGGACTCTGGCAAGACTAGTTATGGCAGCATAATTAAACAGAAGAGCCAGAATTTAACACAGACACGAGGGATCCCTGTGATAAGAGATGGCCTGCCACATCACTGGAAACAAATCTGACTAAATGCATGAAAGCTTCCCAGTTCACAAAAATCCCAGTTCACAAAAATGCTCTATATTAGTTATCCCTCATTACAAAGATATAGTAAGGATATGTGTTGCAAAGACAGTCATGAACACTATATGACATGTATATGGTTTTGATTATAAAACCAGGCCATTACAAAGTTTGGGTCACTTTGAGCATAACAACATCCAGACAGTCAAAAATGATTTTCAGCACCAAGGACAGCTCTGCTGTATCCTGCTCTCTCAGCAGGAACAGCGATGCTGTGCTTTCTCATCATTATATATTTAAATGAGACCGTGATTGTATTTTTGAAAAACTAATATCCCAGTACTTATATGTTGTTAATAGATAAATTAATAGATAAATACTTTATAAACACTTCATGAAATTACTTTCCTGTAATATTTCTCTTACGACTCATGGGACCTCTGTTACAGTTGCGTTAGCATATGGAATATACAAGCAAGACTTGCCAAACCCTGAAGAAAAGCCCCGTAATGTTGTGTTTGTGGACATTGGACACTCATCTTATCAAGTGTCAATTGTCTCATTCAACAAGGGGAAACTGAAGGTCAGTGACATTTAGCCCATTTTATGTGTTGTTTGTAACTATATTTTATAAGTGCTCTTTAGAATACATTTTATGCCCCAGCTAACTGTTTGCACAAACTCTCATAAGTTTGGTGTTTCCACTGCTGCAGGTGTTGGCCACAGCATTTGACCCATATTTAGGTGGGCGTAACTTTGATGAAGTACTTGTAGAGTATTTCTGCGAAGAGTTTAAAGGACGTTATAAGTTAAATGTGAAGGACAATCCTCGAGCCCTGTTGAGGCTCTACCAAGAGTGTGAAAAGCTGAAAAAACTCATGAGTGCCAGTTCTTCAGAGCTACCACTTAACATCGAGTGCTTCATGAATGACATTGATGTTTCAGGAAAGATGAATAGGTAATGTAATGCAAGATGAGTAGATTTATACAATATGACTAATCAGCTAAAGTTCTTGTAACAGGAGTTCTTGTTGTTCTTAATTCACATTTGTTTTTTCGAGTAAATGTTATTTCTGTATTTTTATATTCTGATGGTGTTCTGATTTGGCAGGGGTCAGTTTGAGGAGCTGTGTGCCCAGCTTTTGATGAGAGTGGAAGCACCAATTAAAGCTGTTATTGAACAATCAAGTGAGTAAAAATAACAAGTAAAACAACTGTGTTATTTGTTGTAGACATGTTTAATAAGAAACTGTTTTTTTGTGGCAGAGCTAAGCAGAGATGAGATCTATGCAGTTGAGGTTGTTGGTGGTGCTACTAGGATTCCAGCCATTAAAGAGAGAATCTCCAAGTTCTTCTCTAAGGACGTCAGTACCACCCTGAACGCAGATGAAGCAGTGGCACGAGGATGTGCGCTACAGGTAAGGAGTCAGTCAGCAGGTATAGCACACAACAGGTTGGGTATGGGTTGGGTATAGAGATGCACCGAATATTCGGCCACCAAAAATTTCGGCCGAAAATGGCCCAAAAGTGCATTTTCGGTTTGCGAAAGACTTTGATCACCGAAAAAACACGGCCGAAACAGTTTGCTGTGATGACGCAAACAGAAACCGCGCCCTGCACGTGCTTGTCGGTGTGGACGTATTTCAGTATATCTGAGAAAGACCCACGGATAGCGATTTACAAAACATTTAATGCCGAAATTTCAAGAGGGGGTGCGTCTGCAAAGACTTTCTCCACGTCGGGTTTAATTTATCACCTGAAATCCAAACATCCGATTGCTATGCTGAATATGAGAGGAACGCAGCACAGAAAAGCAAAACCCCTCCGAGCATGCGCACTTCGTCTGCGGCGGACGTTTTTGAAAAGGCAGGAAGTTTCCCCAGTGATAGTGTTGTATTGTTGTATCTATAAAAAGTTGCAGTTGTTCTGAATGCACTTTGTTTTTATGCAAGAACATATTTAATTTTACAACCTTTCAGCAGGCCAGAGGGCCTGCACATTATTATTTAATGTACACATGAGTGCATTTAAGTTAAACATTTAAGTTTGAATTTAAATTTATTTTATCCTGTGCATTGTTGCAATGTGCTATAAATAAATATTTTCATAATTTGTAATTGATTTATTCTTTGAAACAAAAATTTAAATGCCTTGATTTTAGTAAGGTTAGTACACAGTCATAGCCATAAATGCAATGGTAATAATAATTGGCATAATTTCTTTCGGTGTTTTGGTTTTCGATTTTCGGCCTTGCTTTCCTCTTTTTCAGTTTTCGGTTTCGGCCAAGAATTTTCATTTCAGTGCATCCCTAGTTGGGTATGGGTTTTTCCTGTTTTTAATAAAACAAGTGTAGCATCCCACAGATAAGGGTGTTAGGTAGGAGCTGTCCAAATGGGAAAAGATATATTTAATTAATAAGAAAAAAAAGTTCTGGGGGAAAATGTAATAAATGTAGAGCACATAGGCTACTTTGCACAAAGGTTAGGCAATGCGCAACTGGTAATGTGACCAGCAAACATAAATTAAATAGTAATCAAGACAAACTGATGGAGGATTTGCTTTGTGACAGACCCAATAGTGGAGCGAGAAGATTTAAATAGGTGCTGAGGTAGAGGACCTATTGGAGTTGTAGTCTTCAACAACTGGAGTTAAGAAAGTGGTTGTGAAAATGTCCAGCACATACACTGCCATTAGGTTTTGAAGATTAATAACAAAACCTATAATTAAAAAAGAAATTACTTTTAGATGATGTGTGGATATTTTTGCCTTTCCATAGACATTTCTCATAATATCATACCATGTAAAACAATATGAAGAAATCTTAGTCTGAACCATATAAAATGTATTGATGTGTTCATTAAGCAAAAGTATTGTGTGTGTGTGTGTGTGTGTGTGTGTGTGTGTGTGTGTGTGTGTGTGTGTGTGTGTGTGTGTGTGTGTGTGTGTGCAGTGTGCAATCTTGTCTCCAGCCTTTAAGGTCCGTGAGTTTACTATCACTGATGTGGTTCCCTTCCCAATCACTCTACGCTGGAAGTCTTCCACAGATGAGGGTGTTGGGTAACAGCTGTCCAAATTGGAAAATATATATTTGATCAATAAACAAAAGATTTCTGGGGAAAAATGTCGTTAATATAGAGCACATAGGCTACTTAATGCAATTGATGGTTATTCTTTTGTTTATAATTTTTCCTGTAGTGCTCGATAGTAGCAAAGTAACCCTAAATTCATTGATTATCAATCATTTGGACCAGTAGTTGTGGGGAAAAAAGAGAACAGTTTTTGAAGATAATTAAATGATGTTCTGTTCTGACATCAGTGATTGCTGGTCCTGATATGAGATAAGAAGGCTAATATTTAATTTATCAATAGGAGAAACTTTTAGGCTTGAGCAATGCACCATATTACATGAAGTATTTCAGGGCTGTACTGCTATACTGCTACAGTCCAAATACCAAAGTGGTTTTCTTCAAATGCCAGATTAGAGAGGAAAGTTTCATCCCTATTGTTCAAATCAAAACGTATTTAATATGCAGGTTTGTCTTTTTTTTTGCATAATTTGTACATGATTTTACATGGTGTACATTTCCCTGTTTCTCTTCTAAAGACATTTACATCCTCCACTTTATTTTACCTTCTGCACATGAGTCACTGCTCACACTCATGATATGTCATAGGAATTAAACTATATATGACTAACATGTAAGTTGAATAGACAGCAATGTTAATCGTTTAACAGTGTAAACGCCCCAAGCCCTACCACTGTCCTACTTATTTATTTCTTGCAATTCTCTTTTCATAGTGAATGTGAAGTGTACAGCAAGAACCATGCAGCACCTTTCTCCAAAGTCATCACTTTCCACAAGAAAGAGCCCTTTGATCTGCAAGCGTTTTACAGTACTTCGCAAGATTTGCCGTTTCCTGACACCGCAATAGGTGGGATGTGTTATGAAGCTTACTGCAAAGGCAGGATTTCTTTGCTATGATCTGAATCCTGGAATGGATATTTTTCCATTCCAGGATTTTCATCCTATTTTTAACAGGATGAAAATCCTGGAATGGAAAAATATCCATTCCAGGATTCAGATCATAGCTGGTAAACTTGGTTCTCATTTGACATTTAAATCACAAGTACTAATGATGATGTTTCCTAGTTAATTCTAAGCTAAAACGGCTATATTCAGACCAATGGAGTCCCAGTATCAGAGGAAAAGCATTTCCTGTCTTGGTTTCTCCTTGTTTTTCAATAACACTGCATACAGGCTTTTCTGGGTCCATCATATTTGTCACCTATTTGATTTATACCTGCTTTTTTTTTTTAATGAATAATCACAAATGAAGCCAGCACAGGACCTGAAATTATTTCAGTTTCTTTTCTAGGCCGTTTTATTATACAGAATGTTGTTCCTCAGTCTGATGGAGAGAGTTCAAAGGTCAAGGTGAAAGTGCGCGTCAATGTGCATGGTATCTTCAGTGTGTCCAGCGCCTCTCTGATCGAGAAACAGAAAGGTGAACCGGAGGATGTGCAGATGGAGATGGAGCCCACAGTTCAGAATGAGAGCAGGCAAGAAGAGCAGGTAAAGCATCTTGCTTCACATCAAAAAATACCAGAACTGAGTTGTAAATAGAATTTTTTTGAGTGTGTGTGTGTGTGTGTGTGTGTGTGTGTGTGTGTGTGTTTTAGACTAAAATGCAAGTTGACCAAGACGGTCAAAGTGAGCAGCTCAGCGAAGAGGGAAAAGCACAGGGATTGAATACTAAGGTACTTCTGAATACAATGCTTTTTGACACACCATGTTATATAAAGGTCGGTGTTTCTGTATGGTGGTTGTTCATGTGTTAATACTCTCTACTTGTATAAAGGATGGTGCATCTCCTGAAAAGCAAGAGCAGGGTGCAGGGTCGAGCAAACCCAAAACAAAGGCGAAGAGTTTTGAATTGCCCATCTTCACCTGCACTGTCAGGCAACTGGACCGAGAGCTACTGAGCAACTTTACTGTAGAGGAAGTAAGTTGAGTTTGATTCAGTTATGTGATTGATCTGATCTAAAAACATATAACATGGAACTGCACAATAGGTTTTATTGTTTTTACAAATCGATATTTTGAGTTGGTGGAGTACTTTTGAGCATTTAGAGTATAAATATTAATATATCAGTGGAATAACATTTCGCTCATATAAAAAAAAAAAAGCACAATGAAATTTCTGAAAATACTTATGTCTTGTATGTGTCTCTGGCAGATGTACTTGCATGCTCATTTTTTGTACAATGTTAGAACTACTGTATATACACCGTATGGAAAACATGTTTGGGGACACCTGAACATGCATTCTGATCATCCCATTCCATATTCAGTCGTCGTTTTTCTCCAGAGAAAATAGGGACGTTGTTCAACTAGATTTTGGAGTGTGCTTGTTGCAGATTTGTGCTCATTAATCCACAAAGGTTTTGGTAAAGTCAGGTACCAAATAGGGGTGTAAGAAAATATCGATACATATGAGTAACGCAATATTTAGTTTGCCGATACTGTATCAATTCTCAAAAACAAATGAACAAAAAAGAAATCATACAAAATTCATGGCAGTTGTTTCGTTTATATCCCGACCGGTAGCCAGATAGCCGTCCTCTTATGTCTGAACTTAAACAGTGACAGGAAGTACTGGCTTCAATACCCACTTGTTTTCTGGTGAAAACGATTATGGGTATAACTTCCGCAGGAACGGCAATATGTTTAGTTTATGTTCGAGTTGTTTTTTTTTTTCGGGGATTATGTTAAAATAGCATTAAAAAAGCTCAGGAAAAATATGTGATATTCGTGGTTGCATTTAAAACCAGACTAAGTTTAATTTGTGGCTTAAAGAGCAGTGCTATACGCACAAACCTAAAGCGGACTTTTTAGAAGAAATAAAAGTCTTCATACTCTTTATTTTCTGGCCTCTCTAGCACTGTAGCTTTTAGATGCAAAACACTAGTTAGCGCTCAGTTCATGTTTCTAATACTAGCCTCATACTAGTGGTAATACTAATAATATAATACAATCATTATTATCATCATCAATTGCACATCAACTTAGGTGTCTTTAACAAATATGTGCACGTTTAAAAAATGCCCATGGTAGGTACAGTGATACTCGTTGTGTTCATGTATTGCGAAACCCTCGATGCCACTGAAGGGAAACCTGGCACAGGTTTCATGGTATGGGTAAATTTAAAGGTTTTGGGTTAGCAGTGTCATTTTAGATGTAATTTTCAGAGATGTGAAAATGCAGATCCCACTTTACTCTGGTTTAATACATTTTATTTGATAAGGTTTGCAAATGGTGGTGTGTTTTTAATGACGGCTTTCCCACAATTATATCCTATTTCTTTAATAAGAAATATGCCAATATATCGCCTTGCTTTACTGCATCATAATGTATCTTAACATATCGTATCGCAGCCCCTGTATTATGGCATGTATCATATTAGCCAAATTCCTGCCGCTACATAGCCCTAGTACTGATGTAGGGTGAGGAGACTTGGGGTGCAGCCAGTCTTCCAAATCATCCAAAAGGTGTCCAGCAGAGTTCAGGTCAGAGCTTGTTAGCAGGCTACTCATGATCTTTCATTTCAAACCATTGAAACCATATCTTAATGAAGCTGGCTTTGTGCACAGGGCCACTATTATACTGGAACAGGTTTGGGTCTCAAGTGAAGGTAAAATGTAACTCTAGTGTAACACTCTATACAATTGCATGCTTTCGATTTTGTGGTAACAAAGAACCCCAAATGGTTTGAAAAGTCAAGTGTCCATATGTTGTTTGTTATAGTCACTTATAGGAAAACTTATAGTTCTCTCTGTTTACCATTTCAGCGGAAAATGATAGTTCAGGATAAATTGGAGAAGGAGAGGAACGATGCCAAGAATGCTGTGGAGGAGTATGTGTATGACCTGCGAGACAAGCTGTGTGGCATCTATGAAAAGTACATCACCGAAGAAGTGAGTAAATCGGCTCTTTATTCATTAATCGGCGTGTCTAATTAAACACTAATCTGCCTTCTCTGGGTGTAATGCGTTTGCATATTTTACCAAATAAATGTAATCATGAACACACTTGTGAATGAATATAAGGCTAAAGCAAAAATGATGTGTTATGTCTGTGGCTTTTGGGGGGGGTGCAGGACAGCAACAGACTCACTCTAGTGCTTGAAGATACAGAGAACTGGCTGTATGAGGAAGGAGAAGACCAGTTAAAAGAGATCTATCTGGATAAACTGACTGAACTCAAAGTAGGTATTCGACCTGCATAGGCTTTAAAAAAATAGATTGATTTAATTGTATGACGCTCTTTTGTTTTAGATTTAGTTATATTATATTTGTGGTTTCATTAAGTGAATATGTGGCAATTGACAGAATGGTAAATTAATCTCCAGTTTACAGAGCAATGAATTCTTATTTTGTTGTTGTAGCTTCAAAACTGAATATTTAGACTTACTTTTTGTGAAATACATTGGTTATATTTATATATCTGATCTTGTGTACAGAGGTTTGGTGAGCCTATTGAAGAGCGCTACCGAGAGCAGGAGGAAAGGCCACAAGCATTTGATGAGCTAGGCAAGAAAATCCAGCTGTACTTGAAGGTTCTGGAAGCATATAAGCAAAAGGTAAAGGGCCGTCCTTAGGCTTGTGCTAAGGTGTTTAGATACTGCTGAAATAATTGGCACGTAACTTGAATGCACACAGTTTTTCAGGAATCTTGCTAAATATTAAATGTTTCAATTTATACTGGTCATATTTGTATTATTAGCCAAAATACTGTAGCAGCACCCCTTTGTATGTGTCCAAAGTTATGACTGGAGGTGTATGAAATTTTGTCAAAGGACTTTTGCTCCTGAATATAATAGTGAATGAGCTGTTATGGTAGTATTCTTCTGGGAGAAGTTTACCATCTTTCTTTAAAGCATTTTATAATAGATTTTCTAAAGATCACTACACTGCTGGAACTGGCCTAATTACTTTTACACTGCTAATCATTATAATTATCCATAGCCTGTGAAGTCTTCTTCAGGTTATGTTCCCTGTAGAACTATGAGCACCCCCTTATTATTTTTGTGTTTTTATTTAAGTATAACAAGCAACTATAAGGTACAGAAATTTCAAAATCAAAGGAAGATAGGTCATTTTGACTGTCTTTTGTTGCCCATGCTTAATGTTTACTATTTTTTTGTAATAGATTTATAGAGTTTATTTATTATTTTGTCCTGTGTCTGGGATTGTTATTGTATATTAGTCTTATAACTTTTAACACTTTTTACATAAGAATAAACTTAGAAATATTTTAAGAGGTTAAACAGAAGTCTGAAACCAATAAAACTAATTCTAGATTAGCTTTTATCACTGTGGACGATGAAATGTCCGTGAAACGTGTGTTAGACAGTGGTGTATGTTTTGACTGTTAGGATGAGCGTTACCAACACTTGAGCGTTGAGGAGATGAGCAGTGTGGAGAAGAGTGTGAATGAGGCCATGAGCTGGATGAACAGTAAGATGCTCGCTCAGAGCAAACTCAGCATCACCCAGGATCCTGCAGTGAAAGTAGCAGAGATCATACAGAAGTTTCAGGTTAGTGAAACTGTATTAATAGCGAAAAATTTAATCATGTACGTTTAAGGCATACACTTTAATCCAGAGTGATTTACAGTATAATCATGTTGACATGAGCCAAGTATGATCCTCTAAACAAATGTAGTCATACATTCACAGCATTTGGCAGACACCCTTATATAGAGCAACTTACATTTATCTCATTCATACAACTGTGCAGATAAGGGCCTTGCTCAGGGCCCAAGAATGGCAGTTTGGTGTGGTGATTTGAACATGAACTTTGGATCCAATGTCTAATGCCTTACCACTAAGCCACCAACTCTTGCCATAGACATAGTACTCTGCATCTCTTCTTTATCTACAGGACCTGGAGGACATTTGCAGTCCTTTGGTGAACCGTCCCAAACCCAATGTTGAGGAGCCAGCAGAGGAGAACAGAGCACACAATGGTCCTGCAGGAGGACATGGGGTTGATGGCAAGAGCAACCAGCAGACTAAGAACCATGGAGAGATGGAAGTGAACTGAACTGCTTTATCTAGCCTTTCTCTCATTCTCACAGAAGATTCCATCAGTCCCGTGCAACAAACTTCTCACCTGTAGCCAGTACCAGTCTCTCTTTGTCCACAACTCTGCCGGTTGTAGTTTGCACCTCTGCTTGTTAAAGTCTGATTGCTGGTTTGGTTTTCTGTTTTTCTGTATTTATTACATTTTGGATTAAGTTTATCATTTAAATGTTAGGGCTATGAATAAAAGTAAGTCCCGGGTGAGATGTCCATCAATAGACCAGGATACATTAGTTGTAGCTCGACACAAAAAAAAAATGCTGCCTCTCAAGAACAAAAATATGTTAAGACAATACAATCGCTGGATTCAAATCAATCCCAAGAGGTCAATTTTATTGCACAGCAGCATGTTTGGAGAACATGTAAATTGCTACTTGATCATTTTTAAGGTTAAAAAAACTTGAGCAAATATATATATATGCAATGAGATACATATATATATATATATAGAGAGAGAGTATATATTTCTATATGAAATTCAAAGGTGTGTTGTTTGGGATTTGTAAATATTGTATTAGTCATTTTGATTTATGAATCAATATAAGGGTACATATGGGGTCCCTGTGCTGAAACGGCAATGCTTCCAGCTCTAAGCTGTTACTTAGAAGTAGAACATGAAAAGCTCTTTATTCAAGTTAACTTTACTTATCCATTTCCCAATATTAAGTCTTGAGATTTGATGGTGACATCTAATAAAATCATCTTTATGATCAAAGTCTGTTGGCTTGTGTAAAGATGTGTTGTGTATTTAAATCTTTCAGACAAAATGAACAGAAAGAATATGGTTATTTTCCCTCGTTTAAGTGTTGCACAGTAAATATTTTATCATTCAGATGAAAAGCATGAAAACCATTCATTAAAAAAGTTGTCAAGAAATAGATTACATGCTGATGTCCACATTTGATGCCAATCTAAATGTGCATTTTAAATAAATAGATATGAACAAAGTTACTGTAATAAGTATCTATATAGATGCGATGTTTGTAATCATGTTATTTTGTAAAATAGAGTTAAAAATATATATTTATTTTATTATATATAAAATACACAAAGGAAATATATGCTTTTTTTTCCATACTTAGTTTACAGCATAAGATGTTTAAAACTGAATATTTTGGTTCTACGAATCAAATGAAGATCAACTCAGGAGTAAAGCAATTATTCAATTCAGAAATGGCAAAATAGTAGTACAACATTTAATAAGGATTATCAATAATAAAGATATCATAAATAATAAAACACTCCAAGCTATAAAATCAGACAGCTAGCAACATAAAAAAGGCAAAATAAATGTTTAATCCAAATAGCAAAATAGGGAGAAAGGTGATTATCATCACAGAACATGATGAAACAAACTTTTCAATCAGGTCCTTAAACAGATTTGATATCGAGGTAAAAGTTAAAATATCATAAAAAATGGTTAATTATGATGACAAGGCTTTAATAAAGAGACCATTCTGCACAGAAAAACATTGTGAGTCTAATGCAATAACTAAGGTGATGTTTAAATAGTATTTAATCCCGATATTGAAAGTAAAATATGAAAATGGAACAAATGTGTGGGATTACTGACTAAACAGGAGGGAATTTTATTAAATATATAATTATCTTCAGCTCCACATTTTCTATTATAATTCTCAGGTAAGATTAATCTCTGCTGAAAAATTGCTTTTGCACATGAATCGCTTAAAATCTGTGTACATTATGAGAGTATTGCAGGAGAGGTATCTAATATACAACAAAACTTTAGGTCAACATAACATTTATGCAGTCTGATTCTGCATTACTCAAACAGGCATGTGTAGCCAAAAAAAAAATTCAAAGCCATTTCAATCATGTACAGCAGAGGGGCACAAACTGTTTCCTATCAAGGGCCAAAAATCATACCTGACTTAAGGGATGTGGGCTGAATTTTTATGTTGCCTTATACCAATCAATATATTCGATTCAAAATATTCAAGTTGCCATGGTTCCTCTCATTTATGATTTTATATTTAAAAATAAATAAATAAAAGAGAAAACATGAGAAACAGTCCATTTTATAGTACGGTAGAGTTCAATGCCTCTAATGAAAGTCATAAAGCTGATCCTAATTTTTCAAAAGTTTTTCCAAATGGCATTTTTTTTTCTCATATCTCCTCTTCTCATATATGGTATGGTGGGCCAAATGAAGGGTCCTCTTTGGGAGCCCTTGTTTAGACATCTCTTGTGTACAGTGTTTGGATAAGAAGAATGAAGAAAAGTATGTATTTATGCAGTGAAATCACGTGAAATTAAAAAGAATCAACATCAGGGTGTTTCTTTTACTTGGATTTGAGGTCAGTATTGCTAAGACACAACTGAGCACAAATTAAGAACGAGGAAAAAAAAAGGGGGAATTTTAGTATTTGCATATGTTTTAATTTGCAGTATTTTAAAAGAAATTGAGGAAAGGATACTATACAGTAAAATCAAGCCATGGAAAAGGAATAAAATAGGTTTTCGGGTGGTGGTGAGAGTGGGGGCAAACCCAGCCATTATGGATGCACAAGCCAGTTCACTCTTAGTGCCGGTCCCAAGCCCGGTTAAATGGGAAGGGTTGCGTTAGGAATGGCATCCAGCATAAAACATGTGCCAAATCAAATATGCGGATCACAAATGAGAATTTCATACCGGATCGGTCGAGGCCCGGGTTAACAACAACCGCCACAGGTATCGTTAGCCAACAGGGTACCGGTGGAAATTGGGCTACTGTTGGCCGAAGGAGGAGAAGGAGAGGAGAAAACGTCTACAGAGACAGCAGGGAAAGGAGAAGTGGAGGAGAGTGGAGGTTCGGGTTGGTACTTTAAATGTTGGTACTATGACGGGTAAAGGGAGAGAGGTAGCTGATATGATGGAGAGGAGAAATGTGGATTTGTTGTGTGTTCAGGAGACCAAGTGGAAAGGGATTAAGGCCAGGAACATTGGAGGTGGATTTAAACTGTTTTATCATGGTGTGGATGGAAAGAGAAATGGTGTAGGGGTGATTCTGAAGGAAGAGTACAGTAAGAGTGTTGTGGAGGTGAAGAGAGTTTCTGATAGGGTGATGATCGTGAAGGTGGAAGTTGAAGGGATGATGATAAATGTCATCAGTGCCTATGCTCCACAAGTTGGCTGTGAGATGGAGGAGAAGGAAAGATTCTGGAGTGAATTAGATGAAGTGGTAGATGGTGTACCTAGGAAAGAACGATTGGTGATTGGGGCAGACTTTAATGGGCAGGTAGGTGAAGGGAACAGAGGTGATGAGGAGGTGATGGGTAGGTATGGTTTTAAGGAGAGGAATGTGGAAGGGCAGATGGTGGTGGATTTTGCTAAAAGGATGGAAATGGCAGTGGTGAACACTTATTTTAAGAAGGAGGATCATAGGGTGACGTATAAGAGTGAAGGAAGGTGCACACAGGTGGACTATGTGCTATGCAGGAGATGCAACCTAAAGGAGATTGGAGACTGTAAGTTGTTGGCAGGGGACAGTGTAGCTAGACAGCATCGGATGGTGGTCTGTAGGATGGTTTTGGAGGCGAAGAAGAAGAGGAGGAGAGTGAGGACTGAAAGAAGAATAAGATGGTGGAAACTGAAGGAGGAAGAGTGTAGTGTGAGGTTCAGGGAAGGGGTCAGACTGGGGCTCGGTGGTGTTGAAGAGGTGTTGGATGATTGGGCAACTACTGCAGGAGTGATGAGGGAGGCAGCTAGAAAAGTACTTGGTGTAACATCTGGAAATAGAAAGCAAGACAAGGAGACGTGGTGGTGGAATGAGGAAGTGCAGGAGAGCATAAGGAGAAAGAGGTTGGCAAAACAGAAGTGGGATAGACAAAGTGATGAGAAAAGTAGGCAGGAGTACAAGGAGATGCAGCAGCAGGTTAAGAGGGATGTGGCGAAAGCCAAGGAAAAGGCATATGAGGAGCTGTATGAGAGGTTGGACACTAAGGAAGGAGAAAAGGATTTGTACCGATTGGCCAGGCAGAGGGACCGAGCTGGGAAGGATGTACTGCAAGTTAGAGCAGTAAAGGATGGAGAGGGAAATGTGTTGACTAGTGAGGAGAGTGTGTTGAGAAGGTGGAGGGAGTATTTTGAGCAGCTGATGAATGAGGAAAATCAGAGAGAGAGAACGTTGGATGATGTGAAGTTTGTGAAGCAGGAAGTGGATAGGATTAGTAAGGAGGAAGTGAGAGCAGCGATTAAGAGGATGAAGAGTGGAAAGTCGGTTGGACCAGATGACATACCGGTAGAAGCGTCGAGATGTTTAGGAGAGATGGCAGTGGAGTTTTTGACCAGATTGTTTAACAGGATTTTGGAAGGTGAGAAGATGCCTGAGGAATGGAGAAGAAGTGTGCTGGTACTGATCTTTAAACATAAAGGAGATGTGCAGTCTTGCAGTAACTACAGGGGAATTAAGTTGATCAGTCACACCATGAAGTTATGGGAAAGAGTAGTGGAAGCCAGGCTGAGAGAAGAGGTGACCATCTGTGAGCAACAGTATGGTTTCATGCCGAGGAAGAGCACCACAGATGCCTTAATTGCTTTAAGAATGTTGATGGAGAAGTATAGAGAAGGACAGAAGGAATTGCATTGTGTATTTGTGGATTTAAAGAAGGCGTACGACAGGGTGCCAAGAGAGGAGTTGTGGTATTGTATGAGGAAGTCAGGTGTGTCAGAGAAGTATGTGAGGGTGGTGCAGGACATGTATGAGGACAGTGTGACAGCAGTGAAGTGTGCAGTAGGAACGACAGACTGGTTCAGGGTGAAGGTTGGACTGCATCAAGGATCGGCCCTGAGCCCTTTCCTGTTTGCAGTGGTGATGGACAGGTTGACGGACGTGGTTAGACAGGAGTCTCCCTGGACTATGATGTTTGCGGATGATATTGTGATTTGTTGTGAGAGTAGGGAGCAGGTTGAGAAGAGCCTGGAGAGGTGGAGATATGCACTGGAGAGAAGGGGAATAAAACTCAGTAGGAGTAAGACAGAATACATGTGTGTGAATGAGAGGGAGGGCAGTGGAGTTGTGCGGTTGCAGGGAGAAGAGCTGGAGAAGGTGGAAGAATTCAGGTACCTGGGGTCAACAGTGCAAAGTAATAGTGAGTGTGTTAGAGAAGTGAAGAAAAGAGTGCAGGCAGGGTGGAGTGGGTGGAGAAGAGTGACAGGAGTGATTTGTGATAGTAGGGTACCTGCAAAAATGAAAGGGAAAGTTTATAGGTCTGTGGTGAGACCTGCGATGTTGAGTAAAATATGTTGAGTAAAAGATGTTGATGGCATTGAGTAAAAGACAGGAGGTGGAGCTGGAGGTAGCAGAGCTGAAGATGTTGAGGTTTTCGTTGGGAGTGACGAGGATGGATAACTTGAGAAATGAGTTTATTAGAGGGACGTTTTGGTGACAAGATGAGGGAGGCGAGATTGAGATGGTTTGGACATGTGCAGAGGAGGAACATGAATTATATTGGTAGAAGAATGCTGAGGATGGAGCCACCAGGTAGGAGGAAAAGAGGAAGGCCAAAGAGGAGGTTTATGGATGTGGTGAGGGAAGACATGCAGGTAGTCGGTGTAAAAGAGGCAGATGTAGAGGACAGGGTGGTATGGAGACAGATGATCCGCTGTGGCGACCCCTAATGGGAGCAGCCGAAAGAAGAAGAAGAAGAAGAAGAAGAAGAAGAAGAAGAAGAAGAAGAAGAAGAAGTGAGGGTGGGGGCAGTCAGTATAATGTCACGCGCACTAACGTGCGTATTGTATTACTCTTATTGATACTGTATGATTTAACTATTAACTGAATTAAATAGTCAATAAAATAAACATTAAATAAACATTAAAAAGTTGTTATTTTTTCTGTGTTCTTTCTGTTCTGTGCCCCCCTCTGGTGTAAAAGCTGTGTAGGTGAAACATCCGGGCACTTTTTGACTCCAGGCTGAATCTCGTGCGTGCAGGCGTGGCGGGCCCTCCAGGTGACGTCACGCTACGTCAGCACGATTCTAACGGGCGGACTTTTCAAAATGGAGGAAAGGAAAATATTTTGGAGCGGAGCGGAGCCACGAGCTTTATATGGATTTCTACACTCTGCAAAAGGCAAAAGCACGCGTTCAATGAAATAAAAAAAGGATTATCATTTAAAATATCCATCGTGCCTGAAGAATCTTTTCAAATAAGGAGTGTAATGAAGTAAAAATGAGCGTCTCTATCGGCGATAAAATCGAGGTAAGCTGCGGAGCTGCGCGGCCACGTTAGCTAGGCGGGTTCATGTGAGACTATCAAAATACTCAAAATTGTGTTTTTATTTTTATTTTGTATCTGTAAATTAGTCAAACTGCGTTTTCACTGCAGTTTAATATGTGGAGCTACTGCAGTGGGAAACTAGCATTCGCGCTGGTTTGAGGTTAGCTAACTAACCGCGGGAGGAGAGTCTGAGAGAACCTGAGTGTGTTTTGGGAGGGGGTGGGTGGAGGATGTAGATGGATACAGGGGTGATTGAGGGCAAAGCCGCACAACTTCTCACTCGGGATTTTAAGCACCTGTGTTTACGGTTTGTATTTGGAGAATTGGGACGTGTTCTGTTGCTAGGAGACGTGCGATGGCGTCCAGTGGAGGTAAATAAGCGGGAACAGAGCCGGGATCAGTCTGAGTGTCGGTTTAATAAATGTCATTGTCAGATGCAGGTATCCAGGGACGCTATCAGAGCAGGACACACACACACACACACACACACACACACACACACACACACACACACACACACACACACACAGAGAGACAGACACTCAGACAGACGGAGGTGACATCGGCAACACCGCTTACATCTTTTGCGACACAAAATTACATTTTTGAAAAGATGTTTGACGCGATTCGGTCTTTAATGCAGGATTTAACTCTTAGCTCTGCACGTGCGGTAAATGATCAGATCCTCACGTCATCGGAAGATCTGAACATCGAGGTAGAGAAACATAGGCGCTGTGTTCTGACGAGAGAGGAGATTTCCTGCTCTTTTGTGTTATTTACCCTTCACACCCTGCAGGTCAGATCTGTGTCTCATTCACGTCTACTTTTGATTTGCAGGACTTCAAAGTTCTCACCTTGCTCGGAAAGGGCTCCTTTGCCTGCGTCTACAGAGCAAAGTCTGTCAACACGGGCTTGGAAGTAGCAATCAAAATGGTAAGACTGTCCCCTCTGCTTTTCCTTTCTGCATCTTTTTGTAAGGGCAGATGGGCGGTTAAGAGGGCGGCATATGCTCTGTGTAATTGTACTTGGTTCCCCTGTGTTACCGCAGATTGATAAGAAGGCAATGCACAAAGCTGGCATGGTGCAACGTGTCATTAACGAGGTGGAGATCCAGTGTCGGTTAAAACACCCCTCAATCCTGGAGGTGAGTTACAGTTCTCCCTCAGGGACTCGTTAGTGTGGCGTCAGACTAGTGAGCTGTGATTTACCTTTCCGTACCTGACTGTGTGTTTTTGCTTTAGTTATTTAATACATGTCCAAATTAATCTTGTGTGGGCTTTGCAAAATTGTTTTAAACGGTAAACATATTACTGCTGTGCTACTCTGGGTATAATAAAAGCGTTCCCTTGCTAGATTTTGGATCATTTTTTTTGGTAAGCGTCTGTTGACCCCTCCTCCTTTGTTCTCTTTTGTTGAAGCTGTACAATTACTTCGAAGACAGTAATTACGTGTATCTGGTCCTGGAGATGTGTCATAACGGAGAAATGAGCCGTTATCTGAAAGACAAGAAGAAGCCTTTCACAGAAGAAGAAGGTGAATTTTTTTTTTGTAACGACAGCGAACCGGTAAAATGCATAATGTTTGGTGGTAATTGATTTTCAATTATTTTAAGCGTTAAAATGCGATTTCGACAGAAATGCAACTCCAAGTCATTGTTCTGAATGCTTCTCTTCCAACAGTGAGACACTTCATGCACCAGATTGTGAAGGGCATGCTGTATCTGCACACTCATGGCATTATGCACAGAGACTTGACTCTGTCTAACCTGCTTCTCACCAGCAGCATGAACATTAAAATCGCGGACTTTGGCTTGGCCACACAGCTCAAGCTGCCTAGTGAGAAGCACTTCACCATGTGTGGCACTCCCAACTACATCTCTCCTGAGGTGGCCACCCGGAGTGCACATGGCTTGGAGTCGGACGTCTGGTCACTGGGTTGTATGTTTTATGCTTTTCTGACGGGAAGGCCCCCCTTCGACACAGACACTGTCAAACACACGCTCAGTAAGGTGGTTTTAGGGGAGTACCAGATGCCCACTTATGTGTCAGCTGAAGCTCAGGATCTTATTCGGCTGCTGTTACAGAAGAATCCTGCTCTGAGACCCAGCTTGTCAGCAGTGCTAGACCACCCTTTCATGACTCAGAATGGATCCACTGCAAACAAAGACTCCGGGGGTAGTGACGGAGGCTCCATGGACAGTGGCATAGCGACAATATCTACAGCATCGAATGTTACCAGCAACAGCAGCAGCAGTCGGCTCCAGAGAAAAACCAGGCAGGTGATTGGGCAGGCCTTACCCAACCGCATGGTGCCACTGCCCAGCCATTCACAGCAATCCACTAGTTCCAGCTTTAAAGGAGATCAGGAGTGGCAGCCACATGCACCAGGCAGTGTAAGGATAGCTGTGGATCCTGTCAGTGGAAGGCCTCATTCTCGCTACCTGAGACGGGCACACTCCTCTGATCGCTCTGGTGCTGGCTATAGCCATGCTAGGCAGGAGGTGGAGCTTGAGCGATGCCACTCAGAGGAGACACTTCTGGGATCCGGTCGCATTTTCCCATCGACCTCCAATTATGCTGAACATGGACGTCTACCCTCTCCACCTGTCAAACAGCCTGCAAGGTCAGAGACTAGGTCTAGAGTTAGATGGTATTGGATAAACATTTTAATTGATGTTCCTATATATCATCCTTTCAGTATAAAAGTTTGCTTCTATTGGAAATGCCATTATATGACTGATGTATAAGTATGTTTCTATTATTAAAGAAATACATTTCTATTACATCTCCTTCTACAGCTCTGGGTCCTCCTTTTCCGCTCCAGTACATCCTGTCAGATTACAGACGGCAGAATCCAGCGCACAGCCATGGTTCTGCACAGATGGTATTTTACTTGTTTGATAGGAGATTGAAAGAAAAATCTGCTATAGCTGACAAAGGGATCTTCATCTAAATAAAAAAATAAACAAAACAATAGTAATGAGCATTAAATGTAAGGTTGATCTATTTTTTTCTTATGATGAACTATGATAAATGATTATTGTTTTTTTTTTTTCCAAGGTTCTTTTAAGAGGCCAGCAGATGTCAGCACTTACAGCAACAGTGGCAGTTTTCATTCTGGGCGAGAGGCAGTTGGGGCTCTGCCTTCCTGCCCTGACCGACCAACAGTGAGAGCAACGAGTAGCCATCCTTCTCAGCTATACCACCAAGCCTCTTCTCACAGTGACCCCCTTCCCTGTAGGGAGGATGGGTTTGGAATGAGCCACTTTCCAACACCTCAAGGCTGTGTAGATCCCCAAACTGCTCCTCTGTCCAGGAGCAAAGCTAATGAGGGAAAGGAAAGGAAGAGTCCTCTGTTTCCTCCTCTCTGTTCAGCCAGGCTGAAGCCCATTCGACAAAAGACCAAAAATGCTGTGGTGAGTGAGATTACTTTAGGGCTGTTAAACATATCCTGAAGGTTGTACTTGTGAATTTGTTCACACTATTTTTACTGTCTTTTACTGTGCATTGTTTGTTTTTGGGATTACATGTGCAGAATATGTTTATACATTTTCTTTTTTAGGTCAGTATCTTAGACACAGGAGAGGTGTGCATGGAGCTTCTAAAAGGCCAAGGAGCTCAGGAGAGGGTCAAGGAAGTACTGAGGATATCCTCTGATGGCTCCATGGTAAATAAATTACTCATTTGTTCACATCATAAATAGTAGAAGACAACTAAGTGACTAGAGAATTATTTTTTTTGTCTGTTCAGGTAACCGTGTACCAACCCAATGACGGGAAAGGTTTTCCTGTGCTGGATCATCCGCCCTCTCCCCCAGAAGACATTTTTATATGCAGCTTTGATGATTTGCCAGGTACTATTTTGAAGAAATAACAGGATTCTGAATTTGTAATTATAGAAGTTCTAGTTATTTTTCTTTTTTTTTGCTAAAGATCATTTATTCTGCATTGTGGATATGCCTTTATGAACAGGGGACACATTTTTTTGTCATAAATTCAATGTTTTATTATTTAGAGAAGTACTGGAAGAAGTATCAGTATGCCACAAAGTTTGTTCAGTTGGTGAAATCAAAGACCCCAAAAGTAACCTTGTACAACAAGTTTGCCAAGTGCATGTTGATGGAAAACTCTCCCAGTGCAGACCTGGAAATGTGCTTCTATGATGGTGAGTATTACATGTTTGAGCTGTTAGTTAAAATTTTACTTTTTTTATTATACCAGAATTTTGTAATTATTATTATATGTACACATTTATAAATACCTTTATTTCTGACCTTTGCAATGCATGTGTAATATGGCCTTTATTATATTTTGTTGTTAAGAGTCTTCGTGTCCACTCATTATTTGTTCTGCTTTTTAGGTGCAAAAACCCATAAGACAAGCGATCAGGTGCGAGTGGTGGAGAAAAGCGGCAAGTCGTACACACTGAAAGGTGATATAGGTGTAAGCGGCGTAAGCCCTGAGTGCAGGCGCTACATGGAGCTCACAGATGAGGTAATGCTCTGCCCAGTACTTTTATCCTTAACGATCTTTAAGTCATGAAATGTTAGTGATGTCTGTGAGTTCTGTGCACTCAGCTATTGTTGTGTCATCAAATTAAGATACTATTTAGCCATATACAACAAGTTAATTTTGTTTGTCCTTGTGTCAGGGGCACAGGATGTGTCTGTCTCTGGAGGCTGCCATCAGTGCTGAGGAACAGCATAGTGCTGGAGCCACTCCGTTCTTCCCCATAACTATTGGCAGGTCAGACACTTTTTCTGAAATATGCCACTCCTTAGATCCCATTACATGCATTATGATAGTGATTGATTTCTATGTTTAACAGGACAGTGTCCATTCTGTTGTCTCAGTCTCAATCTTGCATACATTTGTTTCATGCGTCTTTACTAGAAGGCCCACTAACTCGGCCTACTCCTGCCCAGTGGCTCAGCCCGCATCTGATCGGGCTCCTACAGCTCCTGTTGAGGTTGCTCAGGTGTGCCTGAGTCCACCTCATCAACCCCACATAACCCCTTCTGTAAGACACACATTTCAAATATGTTTATGATGCATTAGTGTGTACTATGTTACAAATGTCAGGTTGTAATATATTTGCCTTTTTTTTTTTTATATATATAACTAGATGATTTCCTACAGTGGATCTGATTTTACCACAGCCAGTTTGGCTAAAGGTAACTCACCACAGTCAGCCAGAGATGGAGGTAGTGTCAGCGCAGGGAAAGTGCTCAAGTCCATCTTTGTACCCAACATCGGCTGGGCCTCTCAGGTAAACTATTCATTGCTCTCGCAACATCTCTTCAGAAAAGAAATAGTTGAATTTAAAAAACATATATAAAGGGTACTGCAAAAAATAAACAAAACTTCATTTGAAATAAATTGATCCATACATTAAAGCGATTAATTCTCAGTGAAACGTTGGTGTTTTCATTTATTTGATTTTTTTAGTTAACAAGTGGAGAAGTATGGGTACAGTTTAATGATGGGTCCCAGTTGGTGGTCCAGGCAGGAGTCTCTTGCATCACATTCACCTCTCCTGAAGGACACATTACCCGGTAAAGCACTTTTATCAAAACAAAGGAATTAATGTTTTTTAAATTTCATTGTATAATTAAATAAGCTTCGCCTATTACTGAATTTCTTTTTACATTCTGTGATTAGCTATAAGGAGAATGAGAAGTTACCTGAGCTGGTTAAAGAGAAGCTGCATTGCTTATCATCCATTCTGAGCCTTTTGGCAAGTCCAGCTGCACGACGCTGAGCATTGACACGGTTACAGAAAACACAGAGCCCCATGCTGTGATCACCATGCAGGGTGAAAATCAGTCCAAAGCACTTCCTTTTTCTACTTAAAAAAAAAAAAAAAGCTTCATCCACTTGTACATTCTCTACATGAAAATGCATTAATTGTCTGTAAATACGTTTTAAACAGTTGTACAGATTGTTACAAAAATTATGAAAAGTATATATTTTTATGTTGTACAGTGTGTTTCTTGAACTCCTCATCTTGTACATTTGCATTTTTTTTTTTAAATCTTGCAACAGTGAAGATTTAAGCCTCTGGGCTTAAGTGAAAAGTCAGATATACAAACATATCAACAATAAACATCTGTCTGCTGGCTAATGTGACTTTTAATCTCAGTATTTGTTTTTATTAAAAAAAAAAAAAAAAAAAAAAAAAAAAACAACAACAAATAAATCTGCTCTGACCTCATTTAAGCATTTATAGACCATTTCAACGGCCATTCTTTCATATGAGGAAGTGACGTCTTTGGATGTTTCCGGTTAACCAACGCGCACATTCAAAACATTGGCGGGAGACGGCTTATACACAGTGATATTTCGAAAGTTTGTTTATTCTTGCTATTAAAAAATGTCTAAAACTAGGACCATGTTGTACATGCTCTCTAAGACCTTTAACTAACTTGCTGTCAGAAGTGAAAGTGTTTAGATGTCACAAAGTGACGCTTGGATTACAGCAGTGAAGGCTGGATACTGACTAACAACTCGAGGATCTACTGTTATCTAAAAAAAAATACACGTTAGTTATCATTGTATTACATTCACCTCCTTTATTCGTGACCACACACAGGGTTCAGATATCACATAAGGAGCAAAACGTATAAAATAATACAATTCAATAGAGTTCAGTTAGCAATGTGAATCATTATGAGCATAGCCATACAGATTTAAACGGACATGCGCACTAATGACGTCCCCGGTTACCACAGCAACGAGCTAATCATAATCCACATTGTATGACCAAATGTTTTCGATTTTTTCAAGAAAGACTCCGGATTAGTTGTTAACGTTTCTCTCGTATAGAAAAAAATAATAATACACGTCTGGATACGGTACTTCAGGTAAACGTTTAATACCATGAGTGAAAAGTTGTCGCCTATGTTTAAAAGGGTCCGGTAATTCCACGTTATCATCTTTTTTTTTTTTTCACTTTTATAAATATCTTAACTATTCTGTTTTAGCTTAACTTTAAAAAACGTGTTAGTCATTTTGATTTGACAGCTCTGTGCTTTACAAAAATGGCGCCACCGGAAGTGTCGTGCATGTCTGATCCTGAAGCGTTTCTGCTGGCGCCATTTTTAAAGCACAGAGCTGTCAAAAACAAAATGACTAACACGTTTTTTTAAGTTCAGCTAAAACAGAACAGGTAAGATATTTATTAAAGCTAAAAATAGATGATAACGTGGAATTACCGGACCGCTTTAATTAAGTTTAATTGGCAACTTTTTTTTTGCACAGCAAAAACAAAACAAAACAACACAACACTAAAAGAAGCTGCAGTATCAGTCCAAAGAAACTGGAAAAGCATCATAAAACTATCATTTTGATGCAAGGGATATGCAACTAAATATAATACAGGATTATTCAAAAAGAATCAACCGCTTTAAATACGCAATATTTTGTTAAGGAAAAGTATTATACTCACAATCAACATTTTTCCAAATGGTCACTGAAGCAATGCGTCATGATCATGTTCATATCGGTTCATTCTTCTTGAATAACTCTGTATAGTGCTATTTCCATTCATCCACTATAAATCGATCTGTGCATATACACTTCTAACCTGCAAATAAGGTAAACTGCCGTCAAATGGTTCCCTGCTCTATATCTAGATATAAAATATTCATTTCAGACCCAAATGTCTTTAATGTATCACAAAATAATGATCCAGTTCTGTTCATGTATTTATTTGCTGGATCATCCATAGTTGCAGTATACAGTATGTGTGATATTGTAGCTGTATGCGACAAAACTGCTGTCATTTAGAGATTAAAACAAACAATATATTACATCATATTATATCAGCATGCCTATTTCATGCCCCTAAATAATAAAAGTGTACTGAAATTCTAACTGAATTTGTCACACACATAAACATCACACTGTAAATACACGCACCAAAAGCCTTTAACAACCGTTACAAATAAATCAAAAATAACATCAAAAGGTTGATAAATAAAATAAATGAATAAGGAATACGATATAATTTTATATAATAGAATTGAATAGAAACATAACATAATTAATATAATATAACAGATCTATAACTGACATATAACATATTGAAGTTATGACTAATATTTAGTACTAAATTCGAATTTTACAACCCCTTTATTTATGTCTATTGTTAAAAGCGCTAAACACCAAAAAAACGTACATTGAAAAAAAATTTGAGTTGCTGAATAGAAATTGACCTCTCATTGAGAGTCTGATTTCTGCTGAATCCGATGAAGACGAATCACATGAATGCAACTAGTACAATCGCGCCCCCTAAAGGAAACGCGGAGGTACAAACAGAAGTCAATGTGATGACCAGCTGGAGGCGCTGTGTGCACACATACACATATATATATATATATATATATATATATATATATATATATATATATATATATATATATATATATATATATATATATATATATATAGAGAGAGAGAGAGAGAGAGAGAGAGAGAGAGAGAGAGAGAGAAACTTTAAATATACAAATATATATTTATTTAATATTATTTATGTATTCAAATTTATTTGTGTGTGCGTGCGCGAGTGTGTGTGCGCGCGCACGCACGCCTGCACGCACGCAAACGCCCCGGCGGTATGACTAAATGAGGCCGGCCTTACGTCACGAGGGTGTGATCAGTCCAGGGATTCAGTTCGCAATTTTCGCGCGATCAGACTTCATATTTCACTCCGTGCTTCGCCCCGGCGTGCCCCTTGAGCTCGACTTTCACCCGGGGGGAGCTCATGGAGAATCACGGACAGCCCTCCAGCTAGCGAAAACCCCGGCAGCTTTATCCGACGGAACGGGAGATGTCCTCGCTAGCTAGCTCGGTAGGTACCTGATCAAGTTTGGCCGATTGATTTCAGTCCCAGAACCAGAGCTATGGCCCTGCACGAACCTGTCACGCCACCGCGCAGCGATCTCTTCCCCAAACGATCCGATGTCACGCCGGGCGATGAACGGTTCTGGGGATCAACGACGTGTGGGCGCGCGCGCGCGTGTGCTGCTTCTGCTAACTAGCTCCGCTGTTTGTTTCTCGCTTCAAATACATGCAGAAAAACAAAACAAGTATGCAGGCCGACATTAGAGAAAAACTCGCCCCGACACGAGACAGGATGTGTGCGGTGTTTAGCGCCTTTATTCGCGTGTCTGTATTTCCTCCTCACACAGTCTCCTAGTGTAGCCATTACAGGTTAGCATTGCTGAACCCGGAGCAGCATCACCTTCTACTCAGCACTGTTCGGGGTTCTCTACGGGTGGATCTTTTCTAGACTTTCTTTTTGTAAACAGAACAGAAAATAGCAGGTAACGCGTGTCTCTCCGCGGTGTATCCGCACAGCCGCCTAATCAGCACTCATGTCTTGTCTTGTCCTGTCAGGGCTGTGCGTGTGAGTGAACGCTGTCCTCGAGTTTCTTCGTGTCGCGGCCACATCGGGGGACATGCAGACGTTTCTGCGGGGAAAACGCGTGGGCTACTGGCTCAGCGAGAAGAAGATGAAGAAGCTCAATTTCTTGGCTTTCGCCGACATGTGCAGGTAAGAGATGTACATCATCGTCATCATCATTATCATCTTCATCATATCTACATTACATTTAACCCTTTACACACCCTGTTCACACACACGTACACACGAACTTGGTTCTCTATCTCTCTTATACACACACACACACACACACACACACACACACACACACACACACACACATATGAAGTGCATAACACTGATTATCTCTTCATCATGGCACCTGTTAGTGGGTGAGATATATATATATATATGTTTTTGATACATTTTTTCTGCTCAAAGTTGATGTGTTAGAAGCAGGAAAAATGGGCAAGCGTAAGGCGAGTTTGTCAATTTGTGAAGGCTAGACGACTGTCTCAGAGCACCTCCAAAACTGCAGATCTTGTGGTTTGTTCCCGGTCTGCAGTGTTCAGTATCTA
Organism: Silurus aristotelis; assembly: GCF_946808225.1. Lineage (NCBI taxonomy): Eukaryota > Metazoa > Chordata > Actinopteri > Siluriformes > Siluridae > Silurus > Silurus aristotelis. The sequence continues at coordinate 18,345,373 of NC_139579.1, forward strand.
TCGAAAGTGGTCCAAGGAAGGAACAGTGGTAAACTGGCGACAGGGTCACGAGCGGTCGTGGCTCATTGGTGCACGTGGGGAGCGAAGGCTGGTGCGTGTGGTCCGATCCAACAGATTGCTGAAAAAGTTAAATCTGTTAGTGCTCGACATTACAATATTAGTCAGGTGGTCATAATGTTATGCCTGGTCTGTGTATGTATATAACTACACATTTTCATGCTGCATCCGCATGCTCACCTCCACTCTACAAATAAGGAGACATCTGTATCTCAGGTGTGCTATTTCAGTAGAATACTGCATGCATGGTGTTTTTATACCAGGAAATGTGTATATAAAAATAACAGTATCTCACAAAAAGTAAGTACTCAAATTTCAGCAAACATTTTAGTATCTTCTAAAGGGACAATACTGTAGAAACTAAACTTGGATATATTTTATAGTAGTCAATGTGCTGCCATTATTGTCTAAATAACTGGCAACAAAAGTGAGTACACTCCAAGTGAACATGTCAAAACTGTCCAAAGTGTCTATTTTGTGTGAGCACCATTATTATCTAGCACTGCCTTAATCCTCCAGGGCATGGAATTCACCAGAGCTGCACAGGCTGTTGCTGGGATTCAGTTTCACTGCTCCATAAAGACATCACAGAGCTGCTGGATGTTAGACACATGCCACTTTTCCACTTTCTGTTTGAGGTTGCCCCACAGGTGTTCAATAGGGTTCCGGTCTGGAGACATACTTGTCCACTCCATCACCATCACCCTCAGCCTCCCCAGCAAGGCAGGTGTCATCTTGGCAGTGTGTTTGGGGTTGTTATGATGTTGGAAAACATTCATGTTCTGCTTCAGAATGTCACAGTACATGTTGGAATCCATGTTTCCCTCAATGAACCGCAGCACTCATGCAGCCCCAGACCATGATGCTACCACCACCATGCTTGGCTGTAGGCAAGACACAATTTTCTTGGTTCTCCTCACCAGGGTGTCCTCACACATGCTGGACAAGTTTACCTTAGTCTCATCAGACCTCAGGACATGTTTCCATTAATTCACGCTTTTGGACAGGTTGCCTTTAGCAAACTGTTTGTGGGCTTTTTTGTTAGACCAGTTTCGGAACCGGGCCTTCCGCTTCTCCAACCTCCAAATTAATGTCGGCAGTGATTGTTTTTTAAAGTCAGCTTCTGCACCTGACGCACAGCACAAGGACTCAACTTCTTTGATGGACCCTTGCGAGGTCTGTTCAGAGTGGAACCCATCTTGGAAAACCTCTATATGACCCTGACCACTGCACTGTAACTCAGTTTCAGGGTGTTACTGATCTTCTTATAGCCTACGCCTTTTTTGTAGAGAGCAACAATTCTAATCCTCAGAGAATCTTTACAATGAGGTACCATGTTGGACATCCAGTGTTCAGTATAAGAGAATTGTACTCAAAGCACCACATTTGAACTGCTTTGATACAGGATACAGAAATTTGTATGGTCCTGTCAAGCAGAGAAAAACTGAATAGGACTGAATGAGTTATATTTAGAGGACAGTAAATCTATACTGCTTTACCAGCTGCACTTCGACTACTCTAAAATATATTCTATATATTATATAAGTATATAACATTTCAATTTCTATAGTATTGTCTCTTGAGAGCTTGTACTAAAACGGTTGATGAAATGTGAGGGGTGTACTGATAATTTTTTTGATACTGTATACATGGCTGTCAATTGATAATATATTATTGATATAATATTTAACTCGTGATTAATCGTGACCTAATCGCACATTTTTATTAGTTCTCTACTTTAAATTAATACTTTTCACGTATACATTACCATAGGCACGGACAAATATGAACGCTTAATACAAATGTGTGTTTATTATTAGTAAAAGCAAACTCATTCTAGAGCATGAAGACAAAACAAGTCTTGTAAATGAAGTTATTATGGTCTTTTGAATTACGTCAGTTATCAGGACACCAAACGGAACCGTTACTAAGTTTTTCTACACGGACGGTATTAATTACCGGATGTGGGTCTCATTTAAGTGCTTGATTTGAGACTTGGCGCAAGTTTAGTAAAACAAATGTCTAGTGATTAAAAAATATTTTTCAATGTATTATTATTTTTTTAATATCTGAGTAAAGAAAGCACGTTGCGAATAAATGTGTGTTGTGTTAAAGGTTTAAATAAAAAATATAATCACATTCTCTGAAACGATGTTAAAATGTAATGAAGTATTTATTATACACGTAATTAATTAGTTATGCATAAAGTTTTTTGAACAGTGCCACCAGTTAAGAAACGTTGATTATATATACAAATGTGTGCAAAAATTCAGGTACCCCAATGTCAAATTTTATACTTCCGAAACGAAACCAAATTATTGTTGATTATTTATGACTTTATATTTGATGTACATGAATTTAAAAAAGTCATTAAATAAACATACAATAGACATGTGCAATACTTTTTGACACCCTACATTCAAAAACACAATACCGCTGTTGCAATAAAATGTCTGTAGCCAAGGTTTTCTAGGAGTCTGTAGTAGAGGCTTGTTTTAATAATTAACCCAAAAAGACGCAATTCCTAGTTGTAAAATATTTGGACTCTCTGATAGTTACAGAATATTTAAAATCTATTTAAAGTGAAATTTAAAGGCCTGCTTTTTAAAAATTTTTTATTTTAAGTAGTACATAGTGGATTTTGAGGTGTATTAGAGTTCATTGACCTTTGGTAACATTTTCGCATTTATTTTTTCAATGACTAATTTGCAGCCAGACTTTACTGATATTTACTGTAATACATTTTTCAGTTCCCTATTAAATGTCTTTCGTACCACTGGCTGCCATACAACCTTAAAACATTATAAAACCACCCCAGGTTTAACAGTTGGCTAAACAGTTCATTTGATCAAAACTTAGAATTTTCATTTCATCCTTCTTTTCTCCAAATATACCTTTTGGTGTTTATATGCCAGAGAGTCCCATTTTTCTTTGACCTCGTCGATCCACGGCACTTGTTTTCAAAATGTCTCTGGCTTATCTAAATAATGTTTTGCATACATCAGATAATTCGCTTTTGCGATGAGGATGCAAGTAGGGTTTTCCTTCTGATGACTCTTTAATGCAGATCAGGTTAGTGCAAGCAGTGCTGTAGAATAGAATGGTGCAACCATGACTCCTCTGTCAGATAAACCCTCCTGCAGGTACTTCCTGTCGTATGGGGGTTTCACTTTGCCTTTCAGCATGTGTAGCAGTTTTATCCAGCCGTTCTTATTTGCCACGACGATCCAGTTTCATAATGACATTTCAGATAAGCTGTAATTGTGAGCTTGGTGCACTTATGAGGCATAAGTTAAATTTATTTTAAGATCCTTAATCTGCTCAGAGGCTCCCGTAGTTCTTAGGTGTTTGTACAAGGTCTGAAGATTCAGATCGCTTCATTTCAAAAAGCAATCAAATACGTTCTTTCATCAGGGGTGCCCAAACTTTTGTATTGAACTGTTAATAATTATATATATAAAAAATAAATAAAGAAAGTTCTGCACTAGTAAAGGTTTTCACACTTTAATGGGTTACTGGTTGATGTTTAATAACCTTTGAGCCAAGTAATAAAATTCAACCTAATTACATTATACACCTTTAACAACCACATTCCGAAGCAGACACATTTGAGTTTTTTCTGCTAAATCGTCAGAGCAGACGTGCAATGATAATAATAATAAACGCCCCTAGATCTGGTGACTAATGGAACGGTGCACTCCCTGTGACCTGCCCTAAAGGGAGACGAATTGCACAAGCCAACCTCTAAAACTGTTCACTTCGTCACTTTTCTAAATCTGATTTGACTGTGTAATGCAGGGGTGCACACACCTTTTCAGCATGCGAGCTACTTATAAAATGACCAAGTCAAAACTGTTCTATCTACTATAAAAAATGCATAAATAAATATCTCTTTTTTTTTTTTTTTTTATGTCATGCGATCTACCCACACTACATTTGCGATCTACCACTACCTTTTTTCAGCTATGAAAAGTCTCAGCAGTCATCTTTCATCTTCTGTTTGTGTTACACATGATCAAGCTTTTTTCCATTTATCTGGGGTGTACATGAGCTCATGATTCTGCTTTCTCATGCTTTTCTTTAGCTGCGATCTGACATATTTTCTAGCCAAACCGTCATCAGTAAGCATGCTTAGGAAAACATTTTTATTTTTTATTTTTAATTTATTTTTTTCCTGTCTGGAATTAGTGTATTATATGTTCATGTCTGGTGTTTGGGTCATTCACTGTAGAGGAGCCGGGTTATTCAGCATTCAGAGGATGAGAGCAAAGGAAACCTGAGTAAGCATAACAAGGCAGGTGAAGAGTAGGCTTTTGTGCTGAGGTGCTGTTTTTTTTTTCCTTCTTCTTTTTTTTGTGGCCACTGAAACCTGAGCAAACAGAATTGTTGGCTCGACAAAAGGTCCTGGCTCTGTGTGTGTGTGTGTGTGTGTGTGTGTGTGTGTGTGTGTGTGTGTGTGTGTGTGTGTGTGTGTGTGTGTGTGTGTGTGTGTGTGTGTGTGTGTGTGTGTGAGAGAGAGAGAGAGAGGGCAAAAGAAAAAGAGCTCCTATAACCCACATTTGGACATTTGTGATAGTGAAACTAACCCTGTTTCACACTGCAAGCTGTATCCCACTGTACCAATCTCCAACTGAATGAATAGTTATGCAATAAATGGATAGGCCAGACATGCCTCTGATTAACTGAGAAACAAAAAAAGGAGCGTGTGAGAGGAAAGAGAGAGCGCGAGAAGGGGAAAACGAAGCGAAGAGATCAGAACAATGTGATCACTGTGAGCGCCGAGCTTTTAGCTGACCGTGTTGATTTGTACATCCATGTATTTACGACTAAATCGAGCACGAAAGCGGCGCTGCAATGGATTTCGAGCTTCTCACAAACGCTGTCGGTGTGTTTATCTCAAACCCATCGCCAGGAAACGTGTTTGCATGTGTTTATTATTTATGAGCGTTCATTTGGCTGACGCATTTTTATCAAAGTCTGATCACACTGGTGAGAAGTCGGTGTGCAGTGAAGCCATCAGGAGTTGCAGATGTTGCAGATAACGTTCCTTTCAGCGAATCATTTCTTTTACAAAAATACCATTACATACTTTATACATGATACTTAGTGACTGAATGCACTTATGATGCACTGATGCATTAGTTATTGAATTTTTTTGTCTTTCCAATTTTTTGTATTTCAAGTTTTTATGTTCTTTTTTTTTTTTTTCTTTTTAGAAAAAGTTCAGCGTCTTTGCGCTACTGTAATGTAGCTGATATGTTGGTAAAGGTTGTGTTATGTAGGAAAGCTGCTCTATCCCCCACCCCCTTTACCCTCATTGTCTACATGTGAGAACCAAACCTTAGAGACTGAAATCAAGTAAAAAATATTGCATCGGGGGTTTAGTTATTAAGTTATTGAGCTCATCCTACAGGTTTCGCCTACATAATTTGTTCTGATCATGCGACTAACTAATGATCCAGCACAACTTGGTCACAAGGCGTACAGAATATTTTTACATACCAAATAATTACTTCCTTTACATGCTTGGACCAAAGTTGATCCTGTTTTCACACCCTGAGATTGTATAGTGCTCCACAACTCAAGTTTTGCTCTTCATAATATGAAGTCTCTGTTCGAACTTTTTGTTCGAGGTTAGCAGGTTTATTGTGCAGGAGTTTGTTGAAAGGAGTATGGGAATCAATTTCCTGTAGTGTTTTTAGATTTTTTTTTTTTCCTGCGATACTTTATTGTGTCAAAGGCGGGCTTTTGTTTCTATTTAAGCTCTGGCAAGGCCTTTTGTGTTTAAAAGGGTATCTGATGAAGTTGGTGAGAAGGCTATGGTAGACTGACTATGAATGCAGTCTCTCTCTCTCTCTCTCTCTCTCTCTCTCTCTCTCTCTCTCTCTCTCTCTCTCTCTCTCTCTCTCCCCCACACACACACACACACACACATACACATACACATACACAGCACACATACACAACACACATAAGCTTAGCCCAATAGCTGTTTTAGACAGTTTCTTTGTAGCCAGGGCAACAAGGAATGCACGAAAACATTCTGAATGCCTGAGTGTGTTACACGCCTGTCTCACACAGCTGATGGTCGGGAATCCCTGCTGAAACCATAGAAAGCTAAGGCAGCAGTAAAAGTGCCTGTTCAGTAGTATGGACAAAAAGATGGACTTATGCTTTAATAGAATTAAGGAATTAAATGTCTTACACTGAATTTCCACATTGCTCTGCGATAAAACATGATCATTAAATGGAAACCTTAAATAAAAAGAGTTTTTGTGGAGTTAATAGTGTGTTATTTTGTGAAACATGCATTACAGATATTAAGATCATAAATGGAATCTTTACATATATTTTATTTGCCAGCATTTCATAATAGATTGTTTTGCCGCCTACTCCTCTTTGATTCATTGATTGATTGATACTTGGCTTCACTGGACTCATGATGAGTGCTGATAGTGTTCCCTAGTCAGACTCGATAAGTGGAATAATTCTGCTGGGGAATTTAGATAAAAAAAAGGCTGGGAGTCATTAAACATTAAGTTTGGTATGAACAAAGTGCTTCCACCAATAACATGGCAGAAAACGAGCTCTGACAGCACACATTATCATATTCAGTTCTTGTTCCTATTGGAAAAGAAAAGCTATGCAATGAACATTAACGTGTTCTGAATGTCTTTGCGGCATGGAGCTCTTGATCGGGTTTGCATTAGGAGATGCTACTGTATTAATGTGTGTTGCAATGTTGAGAGGTATTAATATTTATGCCATTTGGCAGATGCCCTTATACAGAACGACTCACATTTCTCATTCATACAACATACAATTGTATTTTTATGCACTGCCCATTCCTACTGTGTGAGCAGACATCTTACACAGTCACTTATTTTTAAAGAGAAAAAAACATCCTCCTTGTAAACAGAAAGGCTGCAGTATTAATATGTATTATGGGATGTATTCTGTTTTTGCATGTTAGGCTCTTTAATAGTGTTTTAGGTTAAAGTATTGAACAGATTAGCGCCTTTGAACAACTGCCATGTAAATAACCTAAATCCCAGCTTGGCCTAGTCCTCTGGGGCAGCGTTAATACTGTGTTCAAGTTTCTGCACGAAACCCACAGTCAGAGTCCAGGCCTTCACCTGCTTTCTTCTCTTTGTTCTTACATTGTTTTCTGCCTCACTTGTCACTTTTGGATTTAAGTCCGTCCCATACGAATGCATAGAAGTAGTTTGAGATTAGGCTCATTTACACGGAAGCCCCGGTTTGCCGACTTGTAATGCGCATTAAAAGCATGTACTGTATACGCAACAAAAAAAATGACATACTTCTGAATGTGCAGGAAACGAATATAGCAAGCTTACATACCCGAGCTTACATACACATTCTTTGGTTCCTCCTTCACGACATAAGTTTCGATTTATTTAAAATATTTTCTTTAATAATGATGCCTCTTCAATATGGCATAGACAATGAGGAACACCACTGTCCTTCATCATTTTGAAATATCAAATTATTAAAAAAAAATTTTAATGGAGGGGTACCAACAAATTTAGTCTACATCCCTCCTTGCTGCATTTCAGGTTTTCTTCATTCATTATTTTATATAGAATTTATATACAGTATCATTTCATTTATCATTCATTCACACATCTGCGAATTACACCCTTTTAAAATAAGTGTGTCATACTTTGCAGGCCGAATTTGGTCAATATTCTCTAAAAAAGTGTTCACATTCCAAAAATCTACCAATAATTGGGACACAGTAATTCTACTATTTATGACTGATTATCTCGAGATGGGTCTACTGATTGCTTGGTTTTTCGGATAAAAATCTAAAAATCTGTAATTGGCAGTGCTGTTTGGTTTTAATGGATGGCACTTGTGATTGGTTCAGTCAGGAGCATCTGTGAGCTTATGTATGTGGATAGATAATGCTCTCCTTTGGTTGGTGTCACATGTTGCAGAGGAAACGCATAATAGCCTTCACTCTCTCCAGCTGAAAGACTGAAACGCTGTGCCATGGCTGACCTGCCACTTTATTTGGGATTACGTAATTTCGTAAGTGTAATAATGTCAGTAAAACTGACTTCAGTTTATCATCTCCTCATATAAACCTCTGATGACACCATCCTATGAAATTCATTGAAATAAGCTTGGACACTTGTCAGCTTGTCCTCCATGTATTCTTTCCCATATCCAGTAAGGATTCTTAGCGATTTGTTTGCTGTTGGGTTACTAGGCGACAAACATTGGACATATTATTTATCTTTATATAAAAAGTAAGCTGTTGAAATATTTTAAGCTCGAATGTAGGACTCGAGTCTGTACGCTTTGATGAATGATTCTTGGACAGGAAACTTAGTTTGTGGAATGAAATCTGTGCACTTTCAAAGTGGATTAAAAGAAGTGCATCTAACTAGTGTTTCTCAAACAGCTCAAGTTTGAATGGTCCTAGTTGTTTTATTGCTTCCATCTGGAATTCTAAGCAGATACACTGTGAGGACCAAGTATTAGAATACCTGATATTTCTATCTATACAGTATGTGGAGAAACACAAAAGTATGGAATGTCTTTGGATGTGGAGGCATTCAAATTTTCCCTTTACGTGAACTAGAAGAGCCAAACCTGTTTCAGCATGACAATACCTCACAAAGTGATGATACGGTTAGCATGGTTGGAGTGGAAGCTCTTAAGTAGCCTGCTTTAGAGCTCTGACCGTGACTGTACACAAAATGCACAGTTCTTTATGTACCACCTTTTTTTTAAAGTCATGGTTCAGTACAATTTCAGTACAGTTTTCAGGAGGGTCTTTTTATTAACTGAGTTTATTATTAATAACATTTGTGAACATCAACAGTTTAAATATTGAAAACGATTTGAAATCAAATGCCTGCTTGGTTTAATCATTTATAAAATAATATTTTATACAAATAAAGTATCATAAATCAAATTAATGTAATACACTTTATTATTTTGATTACATTGGCACAAATTAAATAGATTTATATTAAAAATAAATAATGAATGAAAAAATTCTACATTACATTTGTTGGTTAATACAGATGTGTGTGTGTGTGTGTGTGTGTGTGTGTGTGTGTGTGTGTGTGTGTGTGTGTGTGTTTTACATAAAAGTTTTCAGCATTCTTTAACTAATGTCTTCATTCCTTCTATATTACATTAATTCACTCCCTCGATATGTGGAATTGTCAGGATTTTCTCCTTTTAAGAGAAATTTTTGAAGCTATTATTGAGTTTAATAATAATAATAATAATAATAATGCTCTCAGACTGCAAGGCGGACACTAAACAAACTTGCTGTCTGTCCCTTAATACGTTCCTGAGTGATCTCAGATTTTAACACGGCTGTTCCTGACGTAAAAATAAATACATTTGCTACACGTTTGTACGAAACCGAAAGCCCTGTACTGAAAACGTTTGTTACCGTTACGATAGCGTTACACCCCTATTGAACACCTTTGGGAACATCATCTCAGTAGAGTGGAGGTTAGAACAGCAAATGGAACGGACTAAATGTGGAATAGGAATTTCAGAAAGCACATACCATTCTTCTGTCTACAAACCTTTCTCTATGTAGTGTAGATTGTCATAAGTGGGCATTGAATGTTATTTGAATAGAATAAATGTGTGACCTTTCTGATTGGATATGTTATGTTTTTTTGTTGATTATGAGATATAAACAATTGTCTGTGATTCAGGCAACAGTAGTTTTCATATCTCTAGTTTCTATTTAAAAAAAGATAAAGTTGTTCTTGAATTTGTGTAAATATCAAGGAATATATTGTAATGTCTACGTTTGTGTTTTTCTCTTTCAGGAAACGAGGCATCGAAGTGGTTCAGGTAAGCACATTTTGTTTTTCAATAGAAAAGCATCATATCGGATCATTCAATCCGTCAATACCGTTGTATAGAATCCAAAACTTTCAAACTAAACTCGGTTTGCTTATGGCAAAATTTAAAACCTTAAGAATTCAAAGCGAGCAAATGTTAACCCTTGCATGCAGAGAGTTTTCCGGTTTTCCAAAGATAACTTGTTTGCTTAGGTAGTGTATATGTTTATGCGAAACTGGTTTCTAAAAGATCAGACTCCTCACCCTGAAGCCTAAAACGTTTCCTGGCCAGATTGAAGGTCAGAGAGGAAAAGAAGAGGCATCATTGACTTCCACAGTGTGCAAAATGTGAGCCGCTTCTTCTGAGGACACCACACTTGTAAGATTTATAGACTTGTGTGTATTCGAGTGGGGCTTCTTTTGTGCATGTTGAGCCCAACAGCTTGATAATTTTTATTTTTTAATTTTTTTATTTTTTTTACGGTGAACCTGTGTGATGGTTTCTGCTTCGAAGCTTCAGTCTTCATATAAGAATCGAAAGCGAAAGCAGCTACATCTCTGAAATCTGTGGTCTTTTGGTCTTCACGTCCTCACCGCGCAGCAGGAGATAATCTTGATCATCTCCGAAAATCATGCAGCTGACTGTATTTCCTAAACATCTTTAGTTTATAATCTCCTGTACTGGCTGAAACCCAGACACTGCACAGACACATTCCTTTTCGAAGGTGTGCGCATTTCATTGAGGATTTCTCAGTAGACACTACACAGAGCCTGTCTTAGACAAGAAGCACCAATCATCCAGCCTTGGGTTTGTCTGTGTGCATAGAGACGAGTCAGTACACTTTGGCCACAGAAAGTGCCAGATATGAATAATTATTTTAGTTCAACAAGGACATCTGTATCACAGATCTTCTCCGTTACTGTGGCTGTAGTTGTGTAACTGGTGTATGTCCTGCTGTACTGACTGTCTGCACATCTGCTTTGGATGTGCATAGCTGACATTTACTGAACCGGAGAGGTCAGTTTTCTGATGATGTCATTGCTTCAAATTGACCGTTCCCACAAGAAAACCGAGACGGATGCTTATTTTAATGTGGGAACAACAACAGGTATTTCCCATAAGGAATTCATTATCTGTGTTTGGATCGGTTTTTTTTTCCCTCGAGTTTGTTTCTATTTTTTTTTTTCTTTTTTTTAAGAACGATTACCAATATAGCAGCAGTGTAGTAAGTTCCCTTTAATGTGAATTGCACCATTCTTCTCTTGATGTATTTCCTTCCCTTTATCATTCGACTGTCACCTCAGAACAAGTCAGAGTTTTACAAACAGGGTTCTGATTTCATGGTTTATATACAGTGTGTGTGTGTGTGTGGGGGGGGGATGAGTATTTACTGTATTATATGCTATTTATTATATGAATATGTACAACTATTTTCAGTTTCCGTTACTTAGTATTCGGTTCATCCTCTTTTTTGGGTTAATGACACCGTGTTTTCCAGTCTGCACTGACCTCACAGGTTCATGTAAATCCTCATGATCCGTTTTAGATCAAATAAATTCCAGCGTCATCCGAATACATGTTTCAGTAAAAGATGAGACATGAGGAATATCGAACCTGGTGTACAAAGCACTTAACATGGTCGATATCACAATTTTGCTTGCATTCATATAGAGACTAAGTAAATGACACATTATCTATATGAATCATTTTCTTTCTTTGTTTTAAAGATTTAAAAAGTTATACGTTTTGTTTATTTTCTTTTTAAATGGAAAAAATATCACAGATTTTTTTTTTTTATGTGGTCTCGGACCTCACTGTACATCTTCCTGTTTTTTTTTTTTTGTTTTGTTATATTTTTATTATATTTTGAATATTAACATATTTTAATTTATGACTTTTGCTGGAACTGGAAGTCCACACCCTGCTGTTTGTGGCAGTTTAATTGAATATTGAACGCAGCCTAGAGTAAATAATTTGATCCCTCGCCCTTTTCAGTAGGCTGTATCCAATTGTTCAGTCTATCTATCACATGACTGCATATTATTCTTATTTGCTAATATCGGCTCATGAAATATGAATGCAGACTCCGTGTCAATATTTTATGAAGGGAAAACATTAAAGAGCAGTGACCTCAGCACCGTAGCGGCCATATTATTATTTATTTATTTATTTTTAACCGCTCCTCCTACGTGTAAAAATGTTTAAATGAAATGATTTGATTTGCATTTTAAGGACCTTAAGGCTGCACCCTGACTGTATTCAGATTTTCATATTTAACCAAAGTGATCTAAGTCATCGTTCAGGTTTATTTTTTCCTCTTCAGTTTTCTCATTCGTTTATTTGCGCGCTCGGTGTGGTCAGTGTTTCCTCCACACCCTCTGTCTGAGAGGGCAAATGACTCATCACGTAACATGCACTTGATCTTCATCTGCTTATAAAATTTCGTTTCTTCATGTGTAGTAATGTTACTGATCATTTCCTTTTTTTTATGGGATATCCCTGAAGAAGGAGAAGAAATGATCATGTAATAAAACAGCCATACTTCTTCCACTCAGAGCAGTCAGCTTTCGTATGCCATGCTGGAAAATTGCATGTTGATAGAGAATAGGGTAAAGACCGGTACTTAGCACGGCCTGAGTACGTTCTCCTAATGATTGCGGGAGGACAGAGAACGAGGACAGATCGAAGGACTCGCCAGGTCACAGATATTGCTGTTTTGTGTTGCCTGGTGTGTCAGGTTGCCCTAAGTATCATCTGTTTCATAATTAAATCATCAGCTGTGTCTGCAAGACCTTTGCTGTTGACTTGTCATTACTTCAAACGAATTTAGAAAGATTAAATAGTAAAATTACAAGAACGCGGTCAGTTCAAATCCACTTGTTCAGTAAAGACTTTGTGTTGGATATTGCATCGGCAAGGAGCACGGCTTAGATTGTGTGTTCAGATTGAACGTGTTGCGTACCATGCCTTCTTTGCATGGAAACAACTGTCAAAACAGAGCTGTGTGTGTGTGGGTGAGTGGGTGGGTTTTTTTTTTTTTTTTTTAATCTGGGCCTGGTCCTTCCGAGTGATGTGAGCAGGAGATTAGGAGAACACAGAGCCCAGTGAACAGCATGATGTCAGCACATCAGCATTAAAGCAACAGTGGAAATGCTGGTGGGTATTTATGTGCTGTAATGGGTTTCGTTTCGTTCGTTAATTATCGTTAATCCTCCAGCAGTGTGTATTCACCTGAGCTCTCGGGGTGTGTTTTTTTTATTTTTATTTTTTTATTTTTTATTTTATTGAGCATGCTTGTTTGCTTGACCTTATTATTATTATTATTATTATTATTATTATTATTATTATTATTATTATTATTATTATTTATTAGTATTAATAAATAATAATAATAATAATAATAATAATTATTATTATTATTATTATTTATTAGTATTAATTAATAATAATAATAATATAATTTTAAAATCTTTTTAATGTAAAAATTCTATTCTTCTCAAATAGTTTGAGTAACTCAAAAAACTTTGAATATTGACTGTTTAAACTGAACGAATCCCAACTTATCTGCTGTTTTTGGTCAATGAGTGACTAAACTTTATTACATCGGGCTCAGGGGAATACGACTGCAATCTCACTTTTATACACACCTATTGCATCTCTCGTGTGTGTGTGTGTGTGTGTGTGTGTGTGTGTGTGTGTGTGTGTGTGTGTGTGTGTGTGTGTGTGTGAGAGAGACCCATTTTCCTCAGCAGCTCAGCACTGCCTAATTGACCCAGTGTGCAATACAGTTTTACAGCCCTCTTTGTCTCTGTTTCAGCTGTCGACCTCCATCTGGACTAGTATTATTTATGTGTACACCTGACTCAGAATGCTAGCACTTCCAAAATTAGGAAGCTTTCTATAGAAGTCTTTGTCGATAGATTTATTATTTTTTTTTATATTAGTGGCATCCAACCAGAAACTGCAGCATAAGCAGTGGGGTTCATACAGAGCTCATCGTAAAATATCCGCCCACTCGAAAAGGCGTAAATGTCAAGGGATCAGCACACCCAGCTTCAGGCATACTGCGAAATCTAGAGTTTTTTTTCCATATGAATATGCTATAAGCTGCTCTCTTTTACTTTGCTATCTTCAGCTCGACCTGAGCCAGCCTCTGGAGGAGCAGGGCCCGTTAGACGTCATCATCCACAAGCTGACAGACCTGATCCTGGAGGCGGACCAGAATGACACGCAGGCTCTCTTACTGGTTCAACGTGTGCAGGTGAGAACTGGCCACGGTGCAACATGGTATAATGCTTATTATTTAATAAGCATTTGTCTGTAAGGAGTAAAAGAAAAGAGAAGGGAAGTTTAGTCTGGCTGGTGTAGGGATTGATATGTTATGTCATTGTGCTAAATGTTTTCCAAAAGACCAGTTTAAACGTTTTTCTCGGGTCAATGCTGTGTCTGTGAAACCGCATGTTATTTAACACAACACACATGTTTTTTTTTACTTTACTTCCCCACATTTTCCCTGCAGTTTTATCACCTGCTAATTTTCACCAGTCAGCTCTTATCATACAGCAGCTGAAGCAGTGAAGGGCTAAAGGCCGATTTGTACTTCTGTGTTAATGTGTCTTTGTGTCGTGCTGCAGAGAGGGGGGTTGTGGGTAATCGTGGCATGCAAAGGCTCCAAGCCGTTCTTTGGTCCTATTGATTGGGCGACAACTGATAGGTTGGCTGCGAGGCGTGTCTGATGACTTTTCTTGAATCAAATTAGAATAATATATTTTTTTTCAATTTAGAGTAATACTTTGAACATGTTCAAAATCCTATACAATAAAGCGAGGCTGCAGCTTTCTCCCCAGCACGTTACAGAACAAAATCATGTTCGTGTTGTCTTGTGTTTTTTTTTTTATTCTACACTGAAGCCTCCTTCGCTGCATAAATGAGTCGATTTTTGTGTTGTTTATGCGATTAAGTTCAATTTACATCCTGTGTAAGAATCGGAATGCATATCCCCACTTGTTAGAAACATCAGACCACAAGACAGCTTCTTTAAAGCCGAAAGAGTTCTGACCTTCTGATCGCTATCTCAAAACGTTAAACATTGAGCTACCACTTCCCTATGAGTGTGATGCTACTGCAACTACTTACATAGAAGAAGAAATATTTCTCTCTCTGCTCTTAGCCATTGATGTCTGTGGCATAATTGGGATTCGGGCTCGGATGATTTCTGGTGGCGCCATTCGGAATCTACATTGTTTTCACTTCCAGTTCATAAGAAGTGTGTAGTTTATTTTAAAGCCTTATAATCTACACCAATATTTTGATCTATTGAGCGGGCTGCAAAGCGCTGAACTTGTATAGTAATGATACGTATTCAACAAACAAATGTAGTGTATATGCGAGTCAAATGTCTTTACCAAGAGAAAATTCTATGTCACAGCAGTAATCCATACAGAACATGCCACGTGTATTGGTTTTGAAAGCTGCTTACGCTGCACAGACGTGTCGCTTATGTCTGGCCTAGTTCTAGGTAACACTTAAGACCCATCTATTATGCATCACCCAACTGCATGGGGCTACATTTCTGAACATATAAGGAAGTTGATTCTTGCCCTGATTCCCCAAGCACTTTCTCAAAGTATAAATCTTTGCTTGAGAGAGTGCTAAAAAAAGAGAGAGAGAAAGAGAGAGACTGCATGGCACTGATCCTAACTGTTAGTGGACAATCAGAGTTTAGATCAGAAAGAGGAAAACTGGCACGAATGATGAATCATAATTAATCCCTATTTTATCCAGACCATGTTTTATTTATTTTTTCTTCCCCAAAAGCATTAAGTAAAATTGAACAATCCATATGATGTTATACATGATAAGGCTGTATAATGGTTCTTAATACATGAGTACATGAGCATGTGAGTACATTATAGACTGTTTACATTCCTAATCATAGCAGGCTATGTCATTTGAAAATATAATCACTGCACTGTTCTTCACATGGTTGCAATCGAGATTTCAGGGCTGTGTCCTGAGCTGCATAATTGGCTGATATCCTGTATAGTTCGGGGTGTGGTGTAATCATGGCTTATAGCATTATAGAAGTGGTACATGAAAAAATGAAAAAGCATTAATCCCACATTCACAATGACACAGCAAAAGCATATTTGCATCAATAATTTGCCTATTAGTTTGTGACTATGTCGACTTGTGTATAACAAACCTGTTGGGGTGTGTGTGTATGTGTGTGTGTGTATATGTGTGTGTGTGTGTGGAGGGGGGCGTTCTGTAATATCACACAATTTGCAAGCCACCAGTATGAAATATAGGAACTTGAGTTTAGCTGCACACCACAGTCTCAGTGCCGCGGCTTTCGTCAAGACCGTGCACATCTCCAGAGAATGTTTGACTAATCTGAAATGTAGAATCTAAATGCACTTTGTTCTCCAAAGGGCTGTATAACCTGCAAGCTTAAACAAAGATCAGATGATAAACGGTGAGCGATGTCTAATCATTCCCTCTTGCCCAATTTAACTGAGCTTAAAAATACAAAAAAATACAGTAAAACTCATCAGTTGGGTTGTTTTAGAAACAAGTATGGTAGTCAAACTACTCTGTAATCCTTTGTGTGTGTGTGTGTGTGTGTGTGTGTGTGTGTGTGTGTGTGTGTGTGTGTGTGTGTGTGTGTGTGTGTGTGTTATAGAGAATAGAGACTTGTAAAGAAAATCCAGCATGCTTTTGCTTTAGTGTTTTTCAGACATACACTATATGGAGAAACCTTCATGGACACCTGAATTATAAGATTCGAAGGCACCTTTGAAACAACCCATTTCCACATATATGCTGTTATAATAATCTCCACTCTTCTGGGAAGTTCCATCAAATATTGGAGTGCGCTTGTGGAGATTTTTTGCTTAGTTACAAGGGTATTAGTAAAATCAGGTTTACTAGGTGAGGTGAGGAGGCCTGGGGTGCAGTCAGTGTTTCAATTCATACCAAGGGGTTAAGGGTCAGAGCTCTATGGTAGGTCATTTAGGATCTTCCACTCCAACCCATGTAAAGTATATCTTCACAGAGATGGCTTTGTTTGTACATGCTGGAACAGGTTTGGGTCTCGTAGCTCAAGTGAAGGGAAAAATCGAATGCTACGGCATCCAAAAACATCCCACACAATTGTGTGCCTCCAAGTTTGCGTTTACAGTTCGGGGGAAGAACCACATGACTGGAAAAGTCTCCCAATACGTTTGTTTATTTAGTGTACTTGCTTTCGAAATAATGAAAAAAAGATTAAAGCTGCAATTTGCATTGCTTTTGATGAGAAAATATTAAATTTACCTGCGAGGTGACATGAATACACAATTTTTTTGTTGCCCAAGAGGTCAGACTTCCTTCCCCTTTTAGGCAATGACTTCCTGTGTGTGTGTGTGTGTGTGTGTGTGTGTGTGTGTGTGTGTGTGTGTGTGTGTGTGTGAATAGAGAAGTAACACAGTAGAAGAAGAACAGTGTTTTATAAAGAAGCACGGTCCTAATTCGTATTATTTACAACAGGAAATCAAATATCCCATTAAAAAATGAATGGCTTCGATTTTTACAAAGGAACCAACAAATAAACAAAACAGTGGAGTATTTGTTTCTTTAATTTCAGGCTGTTTGCCTTAAATAACACTTTCCTCGCTTCGGATCTGTGCTGGCTCGATCAGTGCTCTGCATTCCTGTGAACATGCTGATGCTCCTGCTGACAGCCGACGTGCATGAACAGCACACGTGCGTGCACGCTCGAAGCTTTTTTGTTAGATGGTGAAAAGAGATACGATTTCCTAAAATAGCAAGAACGAGAGAAAGCGAAGATGTTTTATAATTATTATAATCACCTAAAGTTCCTTTTTTTTCTCTCTCTCTCCAGAGCTCAGGTTCTCTTTTTAAGTGCAGCAAAAGGGCTTAAATGACTGTGTACTAAAGAAGTGATCAGTCTGAGTGATGTAACAGAGCCCAGGGTGTGTGTGTGTGAATGTGTGTATAGGTGTCTGCATTCCCAGGTGGTGCGGTGATGTGTGTTTTGGTGATTGCCATTGACTCCTTATTGTGCAGGTGTGCTGTGAATTAATTCAGAAGGAGATAATAAACTGGACAGGCAGCTTGTATTTGTGTGTATTTTCGATTGTAATCTTTGTTCTCTGGATGTGCAGGACTATATTGATGCTCACCCTGAGACCATAGTCCTGGATCCACTCCCGGCCATCAGGACACTGCTTGACCGCTGCAAGTCTTACCAGCTGGTCCACCGAATAGAGGCCCGCATGCAAGGTATAACAAAAACAACCCAATTTCTGTTAATTATATATTTCCTAATTTCCTTTTACTTTTCATTTCAGTTCATTTTAGTTGTTAGCTGTATATTAGATTCAATTCTCTAAAAGACAACTGAAGCCTTTTGAAAAGAGGTATGGACATGACAGATTTAAAAGGATGTAGATGTACATATGCGCTATAATCTAAACGAAATAAACACGGCTTTCTTATGCTCTGGTGGGGTGGGTTTTGTGAGCGTGATTTGAGTCCATGTGTCCTTTATGAGAGAAAAGTCACTGTATTTTAGACTAAAGTTCATAGAAGTGG